>NC_143143.1:89142500-89192500 GCF_059928025.1 Delphinapterus leucas | reverse complement strand
GAAGCCTTACCCTCACCCGTCCCCTAATCCTAACCCGTACGCTAACACTAACCCGTACCCTAACACGTATGCTCACCCTAAACCGTTGTCGTACCCTAACCTGTACCCTAAACCGTCCCCGTCCCCGTCCCCTAACCCTAACCCTAACCCTAACCCTAACACTTACCCGAAGCCTTACCCTCACCCGTCCCCTAATCCTAACCCGTACGCTAACACTAACCCGTACCCTAACACGTACGCTCAACCTAAACCGTCGTCATACCCTAACCTGTACCCTAAACCGTCCCCGTCCCCTAACCCTAACCCTAACCCTAACCCTAACACTTACCCGAAACCTTACCCTCACCCGTCCCCTAATCCTAACCCGTACGCTAACACTAACCCGTACCCTAACACGTACGCTCACCCTAAACCGTTGTCGTATCCTAAACCGTCCCCGTCCCCTTCCCCGTCCCCTAACCCTAACCCTAACCCTAACCCTAACCCGAAGCCTTACCCTCACCCGTCCCCTAATCCTAACCCGTACGCTAACACTAACCCGTACCCTAACATGTACGCTCACCCTAAACCGTTGTCATACCCTAACCTGTACCCTAATCCGTCCCCGTCCCCTAACCCTAACCCTAACCCTAACCCTAACCCTTACCCGAAGCCTTACCCTCACCCGTCCCCTAATCCTAACCCGTACGCTAACACTAACCCGTACCCTAACACGTACGCTCACCCTAAACCGTTGTCGTACCCTAACCTGTACCCTAAACCGTCCCCGTCCCCGTCCCCTAACCCAAACCCTAACCCTAAACCTAACCCTTACCCGAAGCCTTACCCTCACCCGTCCCCTAATCCTAACCCGTACGCTAACACTAACCCGTACGCTAACACGTAAGCTCACCCTAAACCGTTGTCGTACCATAACCTGTACCCTAAACCGTCCCCGTCCCCTAACCCTAACCCTAACCCTAACCCTAACCCTAACCCTTACCCGAAGCCTTACCTTCACCCGTCCCCTAATCCTAACCCGTACGCTAACACTAGCCCGTACTCTAACACGTACGCTCACCCTAAACTGTTGTCGTACCCTAACCTGTACCCTAAACCGTCCCCGTCCCCTAACCCTAACCCTAACCCTAACACTAACACTAACCGTTACCCGAAGCCTTACCCTCACCCGTCCCCTAATCCTAACCCGTACGCTAACACTAAACCCTACCCTAACACGTACGCTCACCGTAAACCGTTTTCTTACCCTAACCTGTACCCTAAACCATCCCCGTCCCCGTCCCCTAACCCTAACCCGAAGCCTTACCCTCACCCGTCCCATAATCCTAAACCGTACGCTAACACTAACCCGTACCGTAACACGTACGCTCACCCTAAACCGTTGTCATACCCTAACCTGTACCCTAAACCGTCCCTGTCTCCTAACCCTAACCCTAACCCTAACCCTAACCCTTACCCGAAGTCTTACCCGCACCCGTCCCCTAATCCTAAACCGTACGCTAACACTAACCCGTACCCTAACACGTACGCTCACCCTAAACCGTTGTCGTAACCTAAACTGTACCCTAAACCGTCCCCGTCCCCTAACCCTAACCCTAAACCTAACCCTAACCCTAACCCTTACCCGAAGCCTTACCCTCACCCGTCCCCTAATCCTAACCCGTACGCTAACACTAACCCGTACCCAAACACGTACGCTCACCCTAAACCGTTGTCGTACGCTAACCTGTACCCTAAACCGTCCCCGTCCCCTAACCCTAAACCTAACCCTAACCCTAACCCTAACCCTTACCTGAAGCCTTACCCTCACCCGTCCTCTAATCCTATCCCGTACGCTAACACTAACCCGTACCCTAACACGTACGCTCACCCTAAACCGTTGTCTTACCCTAACCTGTACCCTAAACCGTCCCGGTCCCCTAACCCTAACCCTAACCCTAACCCGAAGCCTTACCCTCACCCGTCCCCTAATCCTAACCCGTACGCTAACAGTAACCCGTACCCTAACACGTACGCTCACCCTAAACCGTTGTCGTACCCTAAACTGTACCCTAAACCGTCCCGCTACCCTAACCCTAACCCTAACCCTAACCCTTACCAGAAGCCTTACCCTCACCCGTCCCCTAATCCTAACCCGTACGCTAACACTAACCCGTACCCTAACACGTACGGTCACCCTAAACTGTTGTACCCTAACCTGTACCCTAAACCGTCCCCGTCCCCGTCCGCTAACCCTAACCCTAACCCTAACCCTAACCCTTTCCCGAAGCCTTACCCTCACCCGTCCCCTAATCCTAAACCGTACGCTAACACTAAGCCGTACCCTAACACGTACGCTCACCGTAAACCGTTGTCGTACCCTAACCTGTACCCTAAACCGTCCCCCTCCCCTAACCCTAACCCTAAACCTAACCCTAACCCTAACCCTAACCCGAAGCCTTACCCTCACCCGTTCCCTAATCCTAACCCGTACGCTAACACTAACCCGTACCCTAAACGTACGCTCACCCTAAACTGTTGTCGTACCCTAACCTGTACCCTAAACCGTCCCGGTCCCCTAACCCTAACCCTAACCATAACCATAACCCTAACCCTTACCCGAAGCCTTACCCTCACCCGTCCCCTAATCCTACCCCGTACGCTAACAGTAACCCGTACCCTAACACGTACGCTCACCCTAAACTGTTGTCGTACCCTAACCTGTACCCTAAACCGTCCCCGTCCCCTAACCCTAACCCTAACCCTAAGCCTAAACCTAACCCTTACCCGAAGCCTTACCCTCACCCGTCCCCTAATCCTAACCCGTACGCTAACACTAACCCGTACCCCAACACGTACGCTCACCCTAAACCGTTGTCGTATCCTATCCTGTACCCTAAACCGTCCCCGTCCCCGTCCCCTAACCCTAACCCTAACCCTAACACTAACCCTTACCCGAAGCCTTACCCTCACCCGTCCCCTAATCATAACCCGTACGCTAACACTAACCCGTACCCTAACACGTACGCTCACCCTAAACTGTTGTCGTACCCTAACCTGTACACTAAACCGTCCCCGTCCCCGTCCCCTAACCCTAACCCTAACCCTAACCCTAACCCTAACCCTTACCCGAAGCCTTACCCTCACCCGTACCCTAATCCTAACACGTACGCTAACACTAACCCGTACCCTAACACGTACGCTCACCCTAAACCGTTGTCGTACACTAACCTGTACCCTAAACCGTCCCCGTCCCCTAACCCTAACCCTAACCTTAACCCTAACCCTAACCCTTACCCGAAGCCTTAACCTCACCCGTCCCCTAATCCTAACCCGTACGCTAACACTAACCCGTACCCTAACACGTATGCTCACCCTAAACCGTTGTCGTACCCTAACCTGTACCCTAAACCGTCCCCGTCCCCGTCCCCTAACCCTAACCCTAACCCTAACCCTAACCCTTACCCGAAGCCTTACCCTCACCCGTCCCCTAATCCTAAACCGTAGGCTAACACTAACCCGTACCCTAACACGTACGCTCAACCTAAACCGTCGTCGTACCCTAACCTGTACCCTAAACCGTCCCCGTCCCCTAACCCTAACCCTAACCCTAACCCTAACACTTACCCGAAACCTTACCCTCACCCGTCCCCTAATCCTAACCCGTACGCTAACACTAACCCGTACCCTAACACGTACGCTCACCCTAAAACGTTGTCGTACCCTAAACCGTCCCCGTCCCCTTCCCCGTCCCCTAACCCTAACCCTAACCCTAACCATAACCCGAAGCCTTACCCTCACCCGTCCCCTAATCCTAACCCGTACGCTAACACTAACCCGTACCCTAACACGTACGCTCACCCTAAACCGTTGTCATACCCTAACCTGTACCCTAAACCGTCCCCGTCCCCTAACCCTAACCCTAACCCTAACCCTAACCCTTACCCGAAGCCTTACCCTCACCCGTCCCCTAATCCTAACCCGTACGCTAACACTAACCCGTACCCTAACACGTACGCTCACCCTAAACCGTTGTCGTACCCTAACCTGTACCCTAAACCGTCCCCGTACCCGTCCCCTAACCCTAACCCTAACCCTAACACTAACGCTTACCTGAAGCCCTACCCTCACCCGTCCCCTAATCCTAACCCGTACGCTAAAACTAACCCGTACCCTAACACGTACGCTCACCCTAAACCTTTGTCGTACCCTAACCTGTACACTAAACCGTCCCCGTCCCCGTCCCCTAACCCTAACCCTAACCCTAAGCCTTACCCGAAGTCTTACCCTCACCCGTCCCCTAATCCTAACCCGTACGCTAACACTAACCAATACCCTAACACGTACGCTGACCCTAAACTGTTGTCGCACACTAACCTGTACCCTAAACCGTCCCCGTCCCCGTCCCCTAACCCTAACCCTAAACCTAACCCTTACCCGAAGCCTTACCCTCACCCGTCCCCAAATCCTAACCCGTACGCTAACACTAACCCGTACCCTAACACGTACGCTCACCCTAAACCGTTGTCGTACCCTAACCTGTACCCTAAACCGTCCCCGTCCCCTAACCCTAACCCGAACCCTAACCCTTACACGAAGCCTTACCCTCAACCGTCCCATAATCCTAACCCGTACGCTAACACTAACCCGTACCCTAACACGTACGCTCACCCTAAAACATTGTCGTACCCTAACCTGTACCCTAAACCGTCCCCGTCCCCGTCCCCTAACCCTAACCCTAACCCTAACCATAACCCTTTCCCGAAGCCTTACCATCACCCGTCCCCTAATCCTAACCCGTACGCTAACACTAACCCGTAACCTAACACGTACGCTCACCCTAAACCGTTGTCGTACCCTAACCTGTACCCTAAACCGTCCCCGTTCCCGTCCCCGTCCCCTAACCCTAACCCTAACCCTAACCCTAACCCTTACCCGAAGCCTTACCCTCACCCGTCCCCTAATCCTAACCCGTACGCTAACACTAACACGTACCCTAACACGTACGCTCACCCTAAACCATTGTCGTACCATAACCTGTACCCTAAACCGTCCCCGTCCCCGTCCCCTAACCCTAACCCTAACCCTTACCCGAAGCCTTACACTCACCCGTCCCCTAATCCTAACCCGTACGCTAACACTAACCCGTACCCTAACACATACCCTCACCCTAAACCGTTGTCGTACCCTAACCTGTACCCTAAACCGTCCCCGTCCCGTAACCCTAACCCTAACCCTAACCCTAACCCTTACCCGAAGCCTTACCCTCACCCGTCCCCTAATCCTAACCCGTACGCTTCCACTAAACTGTACCCTAACACGTACGGTCACCCTAAACCGTTGTCGTACCCTAACCTGTACCCTAAACCGTCCCCGTCCCCGTCCCCTAACGCTAACCCTAACCCTAACCCTAACCCTTACCCGAAGCCTTACCCTCACCCATCCCCTAATCCTCACCCGTATGCTAACACTAACCCGTACCCTAACACGTACGCTCACCCTAAACCGTTGTCGTACCCTAACCTGTACCCTAAACCGTCCCCTTCCCCTTCCCCTAACCCTAACCCTAACCCTAACCCTAACCCTTACCCGAAGCCTTACCCTCACCCGTCCCCTAATCCTCACCCGTACGCTAACACTAACCCGTACCCTAACACGTACGTTCACCCTAAACCGTTTTCGTACCCTAACCTGTACCCTAAACCGTCCCCGTCCCCTAACCCTAACCCTAACCCTAACCCTAACCCTTACCCGAAGCCTTACCCTCACCCGTCCCCTAATCCTAACCCGTACGCTAACACTAACCCGTACCCTAACATGTACACTCACCCTAAACCGTTGTCGTACCCTAACCTGTACCCTAAACGGTCCCCGTCCCCGTCCCCTAACCGTAACCCTAACCCTAACCCTAACCCTTACCCAAAGCCTTACCCTCACCCATCCCCTAATCCTAACCCATACGCAAACACTAACCCGTACCCTAACACGTACGCTCACCCTAAACCGTTGTCGTACCCTAACCTGTACCCTAAACCGTCCCCGTCCCCGTCCCCTAACCCTAACCCTAACCCTAACCCTTACCCGAAGCCTTACCCTCACCCGTCCCTAATCCTAAACCGTACGCTAACACTAACCTGTACCCTAACACCTACGCTCACCCTAAACCGTTGTCTTACCATAACCTGTATCCTAAAACGTCACTGTCCCCTAACCCTAACCCTAACCCTAACCCTAACCCTAACACTTACCCGAAGCCTTACCCTCACCCGACCCCTAATCCTAACCCGTACGCTAACACTAACGCGTACCCTAACACGTACGCTCACCCTAAACCGTTGTCATACCCTAACCTGTACCCTAAACCGTCCCCGTCCCCTAACCCTAACCCTAACCCTAAGCCTTACCCGAAGTCTTCCCCTCACCCGTCCCCTAATCCTAACCCGTACGCTAACACTAAGCCGTACCCTAACACGTACGCTCACCCTAAACCGTTGTCGTACCCTAACCTGTACCCTAAACCATACCCGTCCCCGTCCCCTAACCCTAACCCTAACCCTAACCGAAGCCTTACCCTCACCCGTCCCCTAATCCTAACCCGTATGCTAACACTAACCCGTACCCTATCACGTACGCTCACCCTAAACCGTTGTCATACCCTAACCTGTACCCTAAACCGTCCCCGTCCCCTAACCCTAATCCTAACCCTAACCCTAACCCTTACCCGAAGCCTTACCCTCACCCGTCCCCTAATCCTAACCCGTACGCTACCACCAACCCGTAACCTAACACGTACGCTCACCCTAAACCGTTGTCGTACCCTAACCTGTACCCTAAACCGTCCCCGTACCCTAACCCTAACCCTAACCCTAACCCTAAACCTAACCTTACCCGAAGCCTTACCCTCACCCGTCCCCTAATCCTAACCCGTACGCTAACACTAACCCATACCCTAAACTGTCCCCTAAACCGTCCCCGTCCCCTAACCCTAACCCTAACCCTAACCCTAACCCTAACACTTACCCGAAGCCTTATCCTCACCCGTCCCCTAATCCTAACCCGTACGCTAACACTAACCCGTACCCTAACACTTACGCTCACCCTAAACCGTTGTCGTACCCTAACCTGTACCCTAAACCATCCCCGTCACCGTCCCCTAACCCTAACCCTAACCCTAACACTAACCCTTACCCGAAGCCTTACTCTCACCCGTCCCCTAATCCTAACCCGTACGCTAACACTAACCCGTACCCTAACACGTACGCTCACCCTAAACCTTTGTCGTACCCAAACCTGTACCCTAAACCATCCCCGTCCCCTAACCCTAACCCTAACCCTAACCCTAAGCCTTACCCGAAGTCTTACCCTCACCCGTCCCCTAATCCTAAGCCGTACGCTAACACTAACCAATACCCTAACACGTACGCTGACCCTAAACTGTTGTCGCACCCTAACCTGTACCCTAAACCGTCCCCGTCCCCGTCCCCAACCCTAACCCTAACCCTAACCCTAACCCTTACCCGAAGCCTTACCCTCACCCGTCCCCTAATCCTAACCCGTACGCTAACACTAACCCGTACCCTAACACGTACGCTCACCCTAAACCGTTGTCGTACCATAACCTGTACCCTAAAACGTCCCCGTCCCCTAACCCTAACGCTAACCCTAACCCTAATCCTAACCCTAACCCTTACCCGAAGCCTTACCCTCACCCGTCCCCAAATCCTAACCCGTACGCTAACGCTAACCCGTACTCTAACACGTACGCTCACCCTAAACCGTTGTCGTACCCTAACCTGTACCCTAAACCGTCCCCGTCCCCTAACCCTAACCCTAACCCTAACCCTAACCCTAACCCTAACCCTTACCCGAAGCCTTACCCTCACCCGTCCCCTAATCCTAACCCGTACGCTAACACTAACCCGTACCCTAACACGTACGCTCACCCTAAACCGTTGTCGTACCCTAACCTGTAACCTAAACCGTCCCCGTCCCCGTCCCCTAACCCTAAACTTAACCCTAACCCTAACCCTTACTCTAAGCCTAACCCTCACACGTCCCCTAATCCTAACCCGTACGCTAACACTAACCCGTACCCTAACACGTACGCTCACCCTAAACCGTTGTCGTACCCTAACCTGTACCCTAAACCGTCCCCATCCCGTAACCCTAACCCTAACCCTAACCCTAACCCTAACCCTAACCCTTACCCGAAGCCTTACCTTCACCCGTCCCCTAATCCTAACCCGTACGCTAACACTAAACCGTACCCTAACACGTACGCTCACCCTAAACAGTTGTCGTACCCTAACCTGTACCCTAAACCGTCCCCGTCCCCTAACCCTAACCCTAACCCTAACCCTAACCCTAACCCTTACCCGAAGCCTTACCCTCACCCGTCCCCTAAACCTAACCCGTACGCTAACACTAACTCCGTACCCTAACACGTACGCTCACCCTAAACCGTTGTCATACCCTAACCTGTACCGTAAACCGTCCCCGTCCCCTAACCCTAACCCTAACCCTAAACCTAAACCTTACCCGAAGTCTTACCCTCACCGTCCCCTATTCCTAACCCGTACGCTAACACTAACCCGTACCCTAACACGTACGCTCACCCTAAACCGTTGTCGTACCCTAACCTGTACCCTAAACCGTCCCCGTCCCCGTCCCCTAACCCTAACCCTAACCCTAACCCTAACCCTTACCCGAAGCCTTACCCTCACCCGTGCACTAATCCTAACCCGTACGCTAACACTAACCCTTACCCTAACACGTACGCTCACCCTAAATCGTTGTCGTACCCTAAACTGTACCCTAAACCGTCCCGGTCCCCTAACCCTAACCCTAACCCTAACCCTAACCCTAACCCTAACGCTTACCCGAAGCCTTACCCTCACCCGTCCCCTAATCCTAACCCGTACGCTAACACTAACCCGTACCCTAACACGTACGCTTACCCTAAAGCGTTGTCGTACCCTAACCTGTACCCTAAACCTTCCCCGTCCCCTTACCCTAACCCTAACCCTAACCCTAACCCTAACCCTTACTCGAAGCCTTACCCTCACCCGTCCCCTAATCCTAACCCGTACGCTAAAACTAACCCGTACCCTAACACGTACGCTCACCCTAAACCGTTGTCATAACCTAACCTGTACCCTAAACCGTCCCCGTCCCCGTCCCCTAACCCTAACCCTAACCCTAACACTAACCCTTACCCGAAGCCTTACCCTCACCCGTCCCCTAATCCCAACCCGTACGCTAACACTAACCCGTACCCTAACACGTACGCTCACCCTAAACCGTTGTCGTACCCTAACTTGTACCCTAAACCGTCCCCGTCCCCTAACCCTAACCCTAACCCTAACCCTAACCCTAACCCTAACCCTAACCCTAACCCTAACCCTTACCCGAAGCCTTACCCTCGCCTGTCCCCAAATCCTAACCCGTACGCTAACCCTAACCCGTACCCTAACATGTACGCTCACCGTAAACCGATGTCGTACCCTAACCTGTACCCTAAACCGTCCCCGTCCCCTAACCCTAACCCTAACTCTAACCCTAACCCTAACCCTAAACCTAACCCTTACCCGATCCCTTACCCTCACCCGTCCCCTAATCCTAACCCGTACGCTAACACTAACCAGTATCCTAACACGTACGATCACCCTAAACCGTTGTCGTATCCTAACCTGTACCCTAAACCGTCCCCGTCCCCTAACCCTAACCCTAACCCTAACCCTTACCCGAAGCCTTACCCTCACCCGTCCCCTAATCCTAACCCGTACGCTAACACTAACCCGTACCCTAACACGTACACTCACCCTAAACCGTTGTCGTTTCCTAACCTGTACCCTAAACCGTCCCCGTCCCCTAACCCTAACCCTAATCCTAACACTTACCCGAAGCCTTACCCTCACCCGTCCCCTAATCCTAACCCGTATGCTATAACTAACCCGTACCCTAACACGTACGATCACCCTAAACTGTTGTCGTACCCTAACCTGTACCCTAAACCGTCCCCGTCCCCTAACCCTAACCCTAACCCTAACCCTAACCCTAACAATTACCCGAAGCCTTACCCTCACCCGTCCCCTAATCCTAACCGGTACGCTAACACTAACCCGTACCCTAACACGTACGCTCACCCTAAAACGTTGTCGTACCATAACCTGTACCCTAAACCTTCCCCGTCCCCTAACCCTAACCCTAACCCTAACCCTTACCCGAAGCCTTACCCTCACCCGTCCCCTAATCCTAACCCGTACGCTAACACTAACCCGTACCCTAACACGTACGCTCACCCTAAACCGTTGTCGTACCCTAACCTGTACCCTAAACCGTCCCCGTCCCCTAACCCTAACCCTAACCCTAACCCTAACCCTTACCGGAAGCCTTACCCTTACCCGTCCCCTAATCCTAACCCGTACGCTAACACTAACTCGTACCCTAACACGTACGCTCACCCTAAACCGTAATCGTACCCTAACCTGTACCCTAAACTGTCCCCGTCCCCGTCCACTAACCCTAACCCTAACTCTAACCCTAACCCTAACCTGAAGCCTCACCATCACCCGTCCCCTAATCTTAACCCGTACGCTAACGCTAACCTGTACCCTAACACGTACGCTCACCCTAAACCGTGGTCGTACCCTAACCTGTAACCTAAACCGTCCCCGTCCCCTAACCCTAACCCTAACCCTAACCCTAACCCTAACCCTAACCCTAACACTTACCCGAAGCTTTACCCTCACCCGTCCCCTAATCCTAACCCGTACGCTAACACTAACCCGTACCCTAACACGTACGCTCACCCTAAACCGTTGTCGTACCCTAACCTGTTCCCTAAACCGTCCCGTTCCCCTAACCCTAACCCTAACCCTAACCCTAACCCTAACCCTAACGCTTACCCGAAGCCTTACCCTCACCCGTCCCCTAATCCTAACCCGTACGCTAACACTAAACCGTACTCTAACACGTACGCTCACCCTAAAGCGTTGTCGTACCCTAACCTGTACCCTAAACCTTCCCCGTCCCCTAACCCTAACCCTAACCCTAACCCTAACCCTTACTCGAAGCCTTACCCTCACCCGTCCCCTAATCCTAACCCGTACGCTAACACTAACCCTTACCCTAACACGTACGCTCACCCTAAACCGTTGTCGTAACCTAACCTGTACCCTAAACCGTCCCCGTCCCCGTCCCCTAACCCTAACCCTAACCCTAACACTAACCCTTACCCGAAGCCTTACCCTCACCCGTCCCCTAATCCCAACCCGTACGCTAACACTAACCCGTACCCTAACACGTACGCTGACCCTAAACCGTTGTCGTACCCTAACCTGTACCCTAAACCGTCCCCGTCCCCTAACCCTAACCCTAACCCTAACCCTAACCCTAATCCTTACCCGAAGCCTTACCCTCGCCTGTCCCCTAATCCTAACCCGTACGCTAACCCTAACCCGTACCCTAACACGTACGCTCACCGTAAACAGTTGTCGTACCCTAACCTGTACCCTAAACCGTCCCCGTCCCCTAACCCTAACCCTAATCCTAACCCTAACCCTAACCCTAAACCTAACACTTACCCGAAGCCTTACCCTCACCCGTCCCCTAATCCTAACCCGTACGCTAACACTAACCCGTATCCTAACACGTACGATCACCCTAAACCGTTGTCGTACCCTAACCTGTACCCTAAACCGTCCCCGTCCCCTAACCCTAACCCTAATCCTAACCCTTACCCGAAGCCTTACCCTCACCCGTCCCCTAATCCTAACCCGTACGCTAACACTAACCCGTACCCTAACACGTACGCTCACCCTAAACCGTTGTCGTACCCTAACCTGTACCCTAAACCGTCCCCGTCCCCGTCCCCTAACCCTAAACTTAACCCTAACCCTAACCCTTACCCGAAGCCTTACCCTCACCCGTCCCCTAATCCTAAACCTTATGCTAACACTAACCCGTACCCTAACACGTACGCTCAACCCAAACCGTTGTCATACCCTAACCTGTACCCTAAACCGTCCCCGTCCCTGTCCCCTAACCCTAACCCTAACCCTAACCCTAACACTTACCCGAAGCCTTACCCTCACCCGTCCCCTAATCCTAACCCGTACGCTAACACTAACCCGTACCCTAACACGTACGCTCACCCTAAACCGTTGTCGTACCCTAACCTGTACCCTAAACCGTCCCCGTCCCCGTCCCCTAACCCTAAACTTAACCCTAACCCTAACCCTTACCCGAAGCCTTACCCTCACCCGTCCCCTAATCCTAAACCTTATGCTAACACTAACCCGTACCCTAACACGTACGCTCAACCCAAACCGTTGTCATACCCTAACCTGTACCCTAAACCGTCCCCGTCCCTGTCCCCTAACCCTAACCCTAACCCTAACCCTAACACTTACCCGAAGCCTTACCCTCACCCGTCCCCTAATCCTAACCCGTACGCTAACACTAACCCGTACCCTAACACGTACGCTCACCCTAAACCGTTGTCGTACCATAACCTGTACCCTAAACCGTCCCCGTCCCCTAACCCTAACCCTAACCCTAACCCTAACCCTAACCCTTACCCGAAGCCTTACCTTCACCCGTCCCCTAATCCTAACCCGTACGCTAACACTAAACCGTACCCTAACACGTACGCTCACCCTAAACTGTTGTCGTACCCTAACCTGTACTGTAAACCGTCCCCGTCCCCTAACCCTAACCCTAACCCTAACCCTAACCCTAACTCTTACCCGAAGCCTTACCCTCACCCGTCCCCTAATCCTAAGCCGTACGCTAACACTAACCCGTACCCTAATACGTACGCTCACCCTAAACCATTTTCGTACCCTAACCTGTACCCTAAATCATCCCCGTCCCCGTCCCCTAACCCTAACCCTAACACTAACCCGAAGCCTTACCCTCACCCGTCCCCTAAACCTAACCCGTACGCTAACACTTACCCGTACCCTAACACGTACGCTCACCCTAAACAGTTGTCATACCCTAACCTGTACTGTAAACCGTCCCCGTCCCCTAACCCTAACCCTAACCCTAACCCTAACCCTTACCCGAAGCCTTACACTCACCGTCCCCTAATCCTAACCCGTACGCTAACACTAACCCGTACCCTAACACGTCCGATCACCCTAAACCGTTGTCGTACCCTAACCTGTACCCTAAAACGTCCCCGTCCCCGTCCCCTAACCCTAACCCTAACCCTAACCCTAACCCTTACCCGAAGCCTTACCCTCACCCGTCCCCTAATCCTAACCCGTACGCTAACACTAACCCGTACCCTAACACATACGCTCACCCTAAACCGTTGTCGTACACTAACCTGTACCCTAAACCGTCCCGGTCCCCTAACCCTAACCCTAACCCTAACCCTAACCCTAACCCTAACGCTTACCCGAAGCCTTACCCTCACCCGTCCCCTAATCCTAACCCGTACGCTAACACTAACCCGTACCCTAACACGTACGCTCACCCTAAAGCGTTGTCGTGCCCTAACCTGTACCCTAGACCTTCCCCGTCCCCTAACCCTAACCCTAACCCTAACCCTAACCCTAACCCTTACTCGAAGCTTTACCCTCAACCGTCCCCTAATCCTAACCCGTACGCTAACACTAATCCGTACCCTAACACGTACGCTCACACTAAACCGTTGTCGTAACCTAACCTGTACCCTAAACCGTCCCCGTCCCCGTCCCCTAACCTTAACCCTAACACTAACCCTTACCCGAAGCCTTACCCTCACCCGTCCCCTAATCCCAACCCGTACGCTAACACTAACCCATACCCTAACACGTACGCTCACCCTAAACCGTTGTCGTACCCTAACCTGTACCCTAAACCGTCCCCGTCCCGGTCCCCTAACCGTAACCCTAACCCTAACCCTAACCCTTACCCGAAGCCTTACCCTCACCCATCCCCTAATCCTAACCCGTACGCAAACACTAACCCGTACCCTAACACGTACACTCACCCTAAACCGTTGTCGTACCCTAACCTGTACCCTAAACCGTCCCCGTGCCCGTCCACAAACCCTAACCCTAACCCTAACCCTTACCCGAAGCCTTACCCTCACCCGTCCCCTAATCCTAAACCGTACGCTAACACTAACCCGTACCCTAACACCTACGCTCACCCTAAACCGTTGTCTTACCATAACCTGTATCCTAAACCGTCACCGTCCCCTAAACCTAACCCTAACCCTAACCCTAACCCTAACACTTACCCGAAGCCTTACCCTCACCCGTCCCCTAATGCTAACCCGTACGCTAACACTAACGCGTACCCTAACACGTACGCTCACCCTAAACCGTTGTCATAACCTAAACTGTACCCTAAACCGTCCCCGTCCCCTAATCCTAACCCTAACCCTAACCCTTACCCGAAGCCTTCCCCTCACCCGTCCCCTAATCCTAACCCGTACGCTAACACTAAGCCATACCCTAACACGTATGCTCACCCTTAACAGTTGTCGTACCCTAACCTGTACCCTAAACCATACCCGTCCCCGTCCCCTAACCCTAACCCTAACCCTAACCCTAACCCTAACCCGAAGCCTTACCCTCACCCGTCCCCTAATCCTAACCCGTACGCTAACACTACCCCGTACCCTATCACGTACGCTCACCCTAAACCGTTGTCATACCCTAACCTGTACCCTAAACCGTCCCCGTCCCCTAACCCTAACCCTAACCCTAACCCTAACCCTTACCCGAAGCCTTACCCTCACCCGTCCCCTAATCCTAACCCGTACGCTACCACTAACCCATACCCTAACATGTACGCTCACCCTAAACCGTTGTCGTACCCTAACCTGTACCCTAAACCGTCCCCGTACCCTAACCCTAACCCTAACCCTAAACCTAACCTTACCCGAAGCCTTACCCTCACCCGTCCCCTAATCCTAACCCGTACGCTAACACTAACCCGTACCCTAACATGTACGCTCACCCTAAACCGTTGTCGTACCCTAACCTGTACCCTAAACCGTCCCCGTCCCCTAACCCTAACCCTAACCCTAACCCTAACCCTAACCCTTACCCGAAGCCTTATCCTCACCCGTCCCCTAATCCTAACACTTACGCTAACACTAACCCGTACCCTAACACGTACGCTCACCCTAAACCATTGTCGTACTTAACCTGTACCCTAAACCATCCCCGTCACCGTCCCCTAACCCTAACCCTAACCCTAACACTAACGCTTACCTGAAGCCTTACACTCACCCGTCCCCTAATCCTAACCCGTACGCTAACACTAACCCGTACCCTAACACGTACGCTCACCCTAAACTTTTGTCGTACCCTAACCTGTACACTAAACCGTCCCCGT
Source organism: Delphinapterus leucas (assembly GCF_059928025.1). Taxonomy (NCBI): domain Eukaryota; kingdom Metazoa; phylum Chordata; class Mammalia; order Artiodactyla; family Monodontidae; genus Delphinapterus; species Delphinapterus leucas. Next base: position 89,177,179 of record NC_143143.1, on the reverse strand, counting down.
CCCCTAACCCTAACCCTAACCCTAACCCTAAGCCTTACCCGAAGTCTTACCCTCACCCGTCCCCTAATCCTAACCCGTACGCTAACACTAACCAATACCCTAACACGTACGCTGACCCTAAACTGTTGTCGCACCCTAACCTGTACCCTAAACCGTCCCCGTCCCCGTCCCCTAACCCTAACCCTAACCCTAACCCTTACCCGAAGCCTTACCCTCACCCGTCCCCAAATCCTAACCCGTACGCTAACACTAACCCGTACCCTAACACGTACGCTCACCCTAAACCGTTGTCGTACCCTAACCTGTACCCTAAACCGTCCCCGTCCCCTAACCCTAACCCTAACCCTAACTCTTACACGAAGCCTTACCCTCAACCATCCCATAATCCTAACACGTACGCTAACACTAACACGTACCCTAACACGTACGCTCACCCTAAACCATTGTCGTACCCTAACCTGTACCGTAAACCGTCCCCGTCCCCGTCCCCTAACCCTAACCCTAACCCTAACCTTAACCCTTACCCGAAGCCTTACCCTCACCCGTCCCCTAATCCTAACCCGTACGCTAACACTACCCCGTAACCTAACACGTACGCTCACCCTAAACCGTTGTCGTACCCTAACCTGTACCCTAAACCGTCCCCGTCCCCGTCCCCGGCCCCTAACCCTAACCCTAACCCTAACCCTAACCCTTACCCGAAGCCTTACCCTCACCCGTCCCCTAATCCTAACCCGTACGCTAACACTAACCCGTACCCTAACACGTACGCTCACCCTAAACCGTTGTCGTACCATAACCTGTACCCTAAACCTTCCCCGTCCCCTAACCCTAACCCTAAACCTAACCCTAACCCTAACCCTACCCCTTACCCGAAGCCTTACCCTCACCCGTCCCCTAATCCTAACCCGTACGCTGCCACTAAACCGTACCCTAACACGTACGCTCAACCTAAACCGTTGTCGTACCCTAATCTGTACCCTAAACCGTCCCAGTCCCCGTCCCCTAACCCTAACCCTAACCCTAACCCTAACCCTTACCCGAAGCCTTACCCTCACCCATCCCCTAATCCTAACCCGTACGCTAACACTAAACCGTACCCTAACAAGTACGCTCACCCTAAACCGTTGTCGTACCCTAACCTGTACCCTAAACCGTCCCCGTCCCCTAACCCTAACCCTAACTCTAACCTAACCCTTACCCGAAGCCTTACCCTCACCCATCCCCTAATCCTAACCCGTATGCTAACACTAACCCGTACCCTAACACGTACGTTCACCTTAAACAGTTGTCGTACCCTAACCTGTACCCTAAAACGTCCCCGTCCCCTAACCCTAACCCTAACCCTAACCCTAACCCTAACCCTTACCCGAAGCCTTACCCTCACCCGTCCCCTAATCCTAACCCGTACGCTAACACTAACCCGTACCCTAACAGGTACGCTCACCCTAAACCGTTGTCGTACCCTAACCTGTACCCTAAACCGTCCCCATCCCCTAACCCTAACCCTAACCCTAACCCTAAGCCTTACCCGAAGCCTTACACTCACCCGTCCCCTAATCCTAACCCGTACGCTAACACTAACCCATACCCTAACACGTACGCTCACCCTAAACTCTTGTCGCACCCTAACCTGTACCCTAAACCGTCCCCGTCCCCTAACCCTAACCCTAACCCTAACCCTAACCCTAACCCTAAACCTTACCCGAAGCCTTACCCTCACCCGTCCCCTAATCCTAAACCGTATGCTAACACTAACCCGTACCCTAAGACGTTCGCTCACCCTAAACCGTTGTCGTACCCTAACCTGTACCCTAAACCGTCCCCGTCCCCTAAACCTAACGCCAACCCTAACCCTAACCCTAACCCTTCCCCGAAGCCTTACACTCACCCATCCCCTAATCCTCACCCGTATGCTAACACTAACCCGTACCCTAACACGAACGCTCACCCTAAACCGTTGTCGTACCCTAACCTGTACCCTAAACCGTCCCCGTCCCCTAACCCTAACCCTAACCCTAACCCTAACACTTACCCGAAGCCTTACCCTCACCCGTCCCCTAATCCTAACCCGTACGCTAACACTAACCCGTACCCTAACACGTACGCTCACCCTAAACCGTTGTCGTACCATAACCTGTACCCTAAACCGTCCCCGTCCCCAACCCTAACGCTAACCCTAACCCTAATCCTAACCCTAAACCTTACCCGAAGCCTAACCCTCACCCGTCCCCTAATCCTAACCCGTACGCTAACACTAACCCGTACTCTAACACGTACGCTCATCCTAAACCGTTGTCGTACCCTAACCTGTACCCTAAACCGTCCCCGTCCCCTAACCCTAACCCTAACCCTAACCCTAACCCTAACCCTTACCCGAAGCCTTACCCTCACCCGTCCCCTAATCCTAACCCGTACGCTAACACTAACCCGTACCCTAACACGTACGCTCATCCTAAACCGTTGTCGTACCCTAACCTGTACCCTAAACCGTCCCGGTCCCCTAACCCTAACCCTAACCCTAACCCTAACCCTAACCCTAACGCTTACCCGAAGCCTTACCCTCACCCGTCCCCTAATCCTAACCCGTACGCTAACACTAACCCGTACCCTAACACGTACGCTCACCCTAAAGCGTTGTCGTACCCTAACCTGTACCCTAAACCTTCCCCGTCCCCTTACCCTAACCCTAACCCTAACCCTAACCCTAACCCTTACTCGAAGCCTTACCCTCACCCGTCCGCTAATCCTAACCCGTACGCTAACACTAACCCGTACCCTAACACGTACGCTCACCCTAAACCGTTGTCGTACCCTAACCTGTACCCTAAACCGTCCCCGTCCCCTAACCCTAACCCTAACCCTAACCCTAACCCTAACCCTTACCCGAAGCCTTACCCTCGCCTGTCCCCAAATCCTAACCCGTACGCTAACCCTAACCCGTACCCTAACATGTACGCTCACCGTAAACCGTTGTTGTACCCTAACCTGTACCCTAAACCGTCCCCGTCCCCTAACCCTAAACCTAACCCTTACCCTAACCCTAACCCTAAACCTAACCCTTACCCGAAGCCTTACCCTCACCCGTCTCCTAATCCTAACCCGTACGCTAACACTAACCCGTATCCTAACACGTACGATCACCCTAAACCGTTGTCGTACCCTAACCTGTACCCTAAACCGTCCCCGTCCCCTAACCCTAACCCTAACCCTAACCCTTACCCGAAGCCTTACCCTCACCCGTCCCCTAATCCTAACCCGTACGCTAACACTAACCCGTACCCTAACACGTACACTCACCCTAAACCGTTGTCGTTTCCTAACCTGTACCCTAAACCGTCCCCGTCCCCTAACCCTAACCCTAATCCTAACCCTTACCCGAAGCCTTACCCTCACCCGTCCCCTAATCCTAACCCGTACGCTAACACTAACCCGTACCCTAACACGTACGTTCACCCTAAACCGTTGTCGTACAATAACCTGTACCCTAAACCTTCCCCGTCCCCTAACCCTAACCCTAACCCTAACCCTAACCCTAACCCTTACCCGAAGCCTTACCCTCACCCGTCCCCTAATCCTAACCCGTACGCTAACACTAACCCGTACCCTAACACGTACGCTCACCCTAAACCGTTGTCGTACCCTAACCTGTACCCTAAACCGTCCCCGTCCCCGTCCCCTAACCCTAACCCTAACCCTAACACTTACCCGAAGCCTTACCCTTACCCGTCCCCTAATCCTAACCCGTACGCTAACACTAACTCGTACCCTAACACGTACGCCCACCCTAAACCGTAATCGTACCCTAACCTGTACCCTAAACTGTCCCCGTCCCCGTCCACTAACCCTAACCCTAACTCTTACCCTAACCCTAACCTGAAGCCTTACCCTCACCCGTCCCCTAATCCTAACCCGTACGCTAACGCTAACCCGTACCCTAACACGTACGCTCACCCTAAACCGTTGTCGTACCCTAACCTGTAACCTAAACCGTCCCCGTCCCCTAACCCTAACCCTAACCCTAACCCTAACCCTAACACTTACCCGAAGCCTTACCCTCACCCGTCCCCTAATCCTAACCCGTACGCTAACACTAACCCGTACCATAACACGTACGCTCTCCCTAAACCGTTGTCGTACCCTAACCTGTTCCTTAAACCGACCCGGTCCCCTAACCCTAACCCTAACCCTAACCCTAACCCTAACCCTAACGCTTACCAGAAGCCTTACCCTCACCCGTCCCCTAATCCTAACCCGTACGCTAACACTAACCCGTACCCTAAAACGTACGCTCACCCTAAACCGTGTCGTACCCTAACCTGTACCCTAAACCTTCCCCGTCCCCTAACCCTAACCCTAACCCTAACGCTAAACCTAACACTTACTCGAAGCCTTACCCTCACCCGTCCCCTAATCCTAACCCGTACGCTAACACTAACCCGTACCCTAGCACGTACGCTCACCCTAAACCGTTGTCGTAACCTAACCTGTACCCTAAACCGTCCCCGTCCCCGTCCCCTAACCCTAACCCTAACCCTAACACTAACCCTTACCCGAAGCCTTACCCTCACCCGTCTCCTAATCCCAACCCGTACGCTAACACTAACCCGTACCCTAACACGTACGCTCACCCTAAACCGTTGTCGTACCCTAACCTGTACCCTAAACCGTCCCCGTCCCCTAACCCTAACCCTAACCCTAACCCTAACCCTAACCCTTACCCGAAGCCTTACCCTCGCCTGTCCCCTAATCCTAACCCGTACGCTAACCCTAACCCGTACCCTAACACGTACGCTCACCGCAAACTGTTGTCGTACCCTAACCTGTACCCTAAACCGTCCCCGTCCCCTAACCCTAACCCTAACCCTAACCCTAACCCTAACCCTAAACCTAACCCTTACCCGAAGCCTTACCCTCACCCGTCCCCTAATCCTAACCCGTACGCTAACACTAACCCGTATCCTAACACGTACGATCACCCTAAACCGTTGTCGTACCCTAACCTGTACCCTAAACCGTCCCCGTCACCTAACCCTAACCCTAACCCTAACCCTTACCCGAAGCCTTACCCTCACCCGTCCCCTAATCCTAACCCGTACGCTAACACTAACCCGTACCCTAACACGTACACTCACCCTAAACCGTTGTCGTTTCCTAACCTGTACCCTAAACTGTCCCCGTCCCCTAACCCTAACCCTAATCCTAACCATTACCCGAAGCCTTACCCTCACCCGTCCCCTAATCCTAATCCGTATGCTAAAACTAACCCGTACCCTAACACGTACGCTCACCCTAAACCATTGTCGTACCCTAACCTGTACCCTAAATCATCCCCGTCCCCGTCCACTATCCCTAACCCTAACCCTAACCCTAACACTAACCCGAAGCCTTACCCTCACCCGTCCCCTAAACCTAACCCGTACGCTAACACTAACCCGTACCCTAACACGTACGCTCACCCTAAACAGTTGTCATACCCTAACCTGTACTGTAAACCGTCCCCGTCCCCTAACCCTAACCCTAACCCTAACCCTAACCCTTACCCGAAGCCTTACACTCACCGTCCCCTAATCCTAACCCGTACGCTAACACTAACCCGTACCCTAACACGTACGCTCACCCTAAACCGTTGTCGTACCCTAACCTGTACCCTAAACCGTCCCCGTCCCCGTCCCCTAACACTAACCCTAACCCTAACCCTAACCCTTACCCGAAGCCTTACCCTCACCCGTCCCCTAATCCTAACACGTACGCTAACACTAACCCGTACCCTAACACATACGCTCACCCTAAACCGTTGTCGTACCCTAACCTGTACCCTAAACCGTCCCGGTCCCCTAACCCTAACCCTAACCCTAACCCTAACCCTAACGCTTACCCGAAGCCTTACCCTCACCCGTCCCCTAATCCTAACCCGTACGCTAACACTAACCCGTACCCTAACACGTACGCGCAACCTAAAGCGTTGTCGTACCCTAACCTGTACCCTAAAACTTCCCCGTCCCCTAAACCTAACCCTAACCCTAACCCTAACCCTAACCCTTACTCGAAGCTTTACCCTCACCCGTCCCCTAATCCTAACCCGTACGCTAACACTAACCCGTACCCTAACACGTACGCTCACCCTAAACCGTTGTCGTATCCTAACCTGTACCCTAAACCGTCCCCGTCCCCGTCCCCTAACCCTAACCCTAACCCTAACACTAACCCTTACCCGAAGCCTTACCCTCACCCGTCCCCTAATCCCAACCCGTACGCTAACACTAACCCATACCCTAACACGTACGCTCACCCTAAACCGTTGTCGTACCCTAACCTTTACCCTAAAGCGTCCCCGTCCCCTAACCCTAACCCTAACCCTAACCCTAACCCTAACCCTTACCCGAAGCCTTACCCTCGCCTGTCCCCTAATCCTAACCCGTACGCTAACCCTAACCCGTACCCTAACACGTACGCTCACCGTAAACTGTTGTCGTACCCTAACCTGTACCCTAAACCGTCCCCGTCCCCTAAACCTAACCCTAACCCTAACCCTAACCCTAACCCTAAACCTAACCCTTACCCGAAGCCTTACCCTCACCCCTCCCCGAATCCTAACCCGTACGCTAACACTAACCCGTATCCTAACACGTACGATCACCCTAAACCGTTGTCGTACCCTAACCTGTACCCTAAACCGTCCCCGTCCCCTAACCCTAACCCTAACCCTTACCCAAAGCCTTACCCTCACCCGTCCCCTAATCCTAACCCGTACGCTAACACTAACCCATACCCTAACACGTACACTCACCCTAAACCGTTGTCATTTCCTAACCTGTACCCTAAACCGTCCCCGTCCCCAAACCCTAACCCTTACCCGAATCCTTACCCTCACCCGTCCCCTAATCCTAACCCGTATGCTAAAACTAACCCGTACCCTAACACGTACGATCACCCTAAACCGTTGTCGTACCCTAACCTGTACCCTAAACCGTCCCCGTCCCCTAACCCTAACCCTAACCCTAACCCTAACCCTAACCCTAACCTTTACCCGAAGCCTTACCCTCACCCGTCCCCTAATCCTAACCCGTACGCTAACACTAACCCGTACCCTAACACGTACGCTCACCCTAAAGCGTTGTCGTACCATAACCTGTACCCTAAACCTTCCCCGTCCCCTAACCCTAACCCTAACCCTAACCCTAACCCTAACGCTTACCCGAAGCCTTACCCTCACCCGTCCCCTAATCCTAACCCGTACGCTAACACTAACCAGTACCCTAACACGTACGCTCACCCTAAACCGTTGTCGTACCCTAACCTGTACCCTAAACCTTCCCCGTCCCCTAACCCTAACCCTAACCCTAACCCTAACCCTCACCCGAAGCCTTACCCTTACCCGTCCCCTATTCCTAACCCGTACGCTTACACTAACCCGTACCCTAACACGTACGCTCACCCTTAACCGTAATCGTACCCTAACCTGTACCCTAAACTGTCCCCGTCCCCGTCCACTAACCCTAACCATAACTCTAACCCTAACCCTAACCTGAAGCCTTACCCTCAGCCGTCCCCTAATCCTAACCCGTACGCTAATGCTAACCCGTACCCTAACACGTACGCCCACCCTAAACCGTTGTCGTATTCTAACCTGTAACCTAAACCGTCCCCGTCCCCTAACCCTAACCCTAACCCTAACCCTAACCCTAACACTTACCCGAAGCCTTACCCTCACCCGTCCCCTAATCCTAACCCGTACACTGCCACTAAACCGTACCCTAACACGTCCGCTCACCCTAAACCGTTGTCGTACCCTAACCTGTACCCTAAACGGTCCCCGTCCCCTAACCCTAACCCTAACCCTAAGCCTTACCCGAAGTCTTACCCTCACCCGTCCCCTAATCCTAACCCTTACGCTAACACTAACCCATACCCTAACACGTACGCTCACCCTAAACTATTGTCGCACCCTAACCTGTACCCTAAACCGTCCCCGTCCCCTAACCCTAACCCTAACCCTAACCCTAACCCTAACCCTTACCCGAAGCCTTACGCTCACCCGTCCCGTAATCCTAAACCGTACGCTAACACTAACCCGTACCCTAAGACGTACGCTCACCCTAAACCGTTGTCGTACCCTAACCTGTACCCTAAACCGTCCCCGTCCCCTAACCCTAACCCTAACCCTAACCCTAACCCTAACCCTTACCCGAAGCCTTACCCTCACCCATCCCCTAATCCTCACCCGTACGCTAACACTAACCCGTACCCTAACACGTACGCTCACCCTAAACCGTTGTCATACCCTAAGCTGTACCCTAAACCGTCCCCGTCCCCGACCCCTAACCCTAACCCTAACCCTAACCCTAACCCTTACCCGAAGCGTTATCCTCACCCATCCCCTAATCCTAACCCGTACCCTAACACGTACGCTCACCCTAAACAGTTGTCATACCCTAACCTGTACTGTAAACCGTCCCCGTCCCCTAACCCTAACCCTAACCCTAACCCTAACCCTTACCCGAAGCCTTACACTCACCGTCCCCTAATCCTAACCCGTACGCTAACACTAACCCGTACCCTAACACGTACGCTCACCCTAAACCGTTGTCGTACCCTAACCTGTACCCTAAACCGTCCCCGTCCCCGTCCCCTAACCCTAACCCTAACCCTAACCCTAACCCTTACCCGAAGCCTTACCCTCACCCGTCCCCTAATCCTAACACGTACGCTAACACTAACCCGTACCCTAACACATACGCTCACCCTAAACCGTTGTCGTACCCTAACCTGTACCCTAAACCGTCCCGGTCCCCTAACCCTAACCCTAACCCTAACTCTAACCCTAACCCTAACGCTTACCCGAAGCCTTACCCTCACCCGTCCCCTAATCCTAACCCGTACGCTAACACTAACCCGTACCCTAACACGTACGCGCAACCTAAAGCGTTGTCGTACCCTAACCTGTACCCTAAACCTTCCCCGTCCCCGTCCCCTAACCCTAACCCTAACCCTAACCCTAACCCTTACTCGAAGCTTTACCCTCACCCGTCCCCTAATCCTAACCCGTACGCTAACACTAACCCGTACCCTAACACGTACGCTCACCCTAAACCGTTGTCGTATCCTAACCTGTACCCTAAACCGTCCCCGTCCCCATCCCCTAACCCTAACCCTAACCCTAACACTAACCCTTACCCGAAGCCTTACCCTCACCCGTCCCCTAATCCCAACCCGTACGCTAACACTAACCCATACCCTAACACGTACGCTCACCCTAAACCGTTGTCGTACCCTAACCTGTACCCTAAACCGTCCCCGTCCCCTAACCCTAACCCTAACCCTAACCCTAACCCTAACCCTTACCCGAAGCCTTACCCTCGCCTGTCCCCTAATCCTAACCCGTACGCTAACCCTAACCCGTACCCTAACACGTACGCTCACCGTAAACTGTTGTCGTACCCTAACCTGTACCCTAAACCGTCCCCGTCCCCTAAACCTAACCCTAACCCTAACCCTAACCCTAACCCTAAACCTAACCCTTACCCGAAGCCTTACCCTCACCCCTCCCCGAATCCTAACCCGTACGCTAACACTAACCCGTATCCTAACACGTACGATCACCCTAAACCGTTGTCGTACCCTAACCTGTACCCTAAACCGTCCCCGTCCCCTAACCCTAACCCTAAGCCTTACCCAAAGCCTTACCCTCACCCGTCCCCTAATCCTAACCCGTACGCTAACACTAACCCGTACCCTAACACGTACACTCACCCTAAACCGTTGTCATTTCCTAACCTGTACCCTAAACCGTCCCCGTCCCCTAACCCTAACCCTAATCCTAACCCTTACCCGAAGCCTTACCCTCACCCGTCCCCTAATCCTAACCCGTATGCTAAAACTAACCCGTACCCTAACACGTACGATCACCCTAAACCGTTGTCGTACCCTAACCTGTACCCTAAACCGTCCCCGTCCCCTAACCCTAACCCTAACCCTAACCCTAACCCTAACCCTAACCTTTACCCGAAGCCTTACCCTCACCCTTCCCCTAATCCTAACCCGTACGCTAACACTAACCCGTACCCTAACACGTACGCTCACCCTAAAGCGTTGTCGTACCATAACCTGTACCATAAACCTTCCCCGTCCCCTAACCCTAACCCTAACCCTAACCCTAACCCTAACGCTTACCCGAAGCCTTACCCTCACCCGTCCCCTAATCCTAACCCGTACGCTAACACTAACCAGTACCCTAACACGTACGCTCACCCTAAACCGTTGTCGTACCCTAACCTGTACCCTAAACCGTCCCCGTCCCCTAACCCTAACCCTAACCCTAACCCTAACCCTTACCCGAAGCCTTACCCTTACCCGTCCCCTATTCCTAACCCGTACGCTAACACTAACCCGTACCCTAACACGTACGCTCACCCTTAACCGTAATCGTACCCTAACCTGTACCCTAAACTGTCCCCGTCCCCGTCCACTAACCCTAACCATAACTCTAACCCTAACCCTAACCTGAAGCCTTACCCTCACCCGTCCCCTAATCCTAACCCGTACGCTAACGCTAACCCGTACCCTAACACGTACGCTCACCCTAAACCGTTGTCGTATTCTAACCTGTAACCTAAACCGTCCCCGTCCCCTAACCCTAACCCTAACCCTAACCCTAACCCTAACACTTACCCGAAGCCTTACCCTCACCCGTCCCCTAATCCTAACCCGTACACTGCCACTAAACCGTACCCTAACACGTCCGCTCACCCTAAACCGTTGTCGTACCCTAACCTGTACCCTAAACGGTCCCCGTCCCCTAACCCTAACCCTAACCCTAAGCCTTACCCGAAGTCTTACCCTCAGCCGTCCCCTAATCCTAACCCTTACGCTAACACTAACCCATACCCTAACACGTACGCTCACCCTAAACTATTGTCGCACCCTAACCTGTACCCTAAACCGTCCCCGTCCCCTAACCCTAACCCTAACCCTAACCCTAACACTAACCCTTACCTGAAGCCTTACGCTCACCCGTCCTGTAATCCTAAACCGTACGCTAACACTAACCCGTACCCTAAGACGTACGCTCACCCTAAACCGTTGTCGTACCCTAACCTCTACCCTAAACCGTCCCCGTCCCCTAAGCCTAACCCTAACCCTAACACTAACCCTAACCCTTACCCGAAGCCTTACCCTCACCCATCCCCTAATCCTCACCCGTACGCTAACACTAACCCGTACCCTAACACGTACGCTCACCCTAAACCGTTGTCATACCCTAAGCTGTACCCTAAACCGTCCCCGTCCCCGTCCCCTAACCCTAACCCTAACCCTAACCCTAACCCTTACCCGAAGCCTTATCCTCACCCATCCCCTAATCCTAACCCGTACGCTAACACTAACCCGTACCCTAAAACTTACGCTCACCCTAAACCGTTGTCGTACCCTAACCTGTACCCTAAACCGTCCCCGTCCCCGTCCCCTAACCCTAACCCTAACCCTAACCCTAACCCTTACCCGAAGCCTTACCCTCACCTGTCCCCTAATCCTAACCCGTACGCTAACACTAACCCGTACCCTAACACGTACGCTCACCCTAAACCGTTGTCGTACCATAACCTGTACCCTAAACCGTCTCCGTCCCCTAACCCTAACCCTAAGCCTAACCCTAACCCTTACCCGAAGCCTTACCCTCACCCGTCCCCTAATCCTAACCCGTACGCTAACACTAACCCGTACCCTAACACGTACGCTCACCCTAAACCGTTGTCGTACCCTAACCTGTACCCTAAACCGTCCCCGTCCCCTAACCCTAACCCTAACCCTAAGCCTTACACGAAGCTTTACCCGCAACCGTCCCATAATCCTAACCCGTACGCTAACACTAACCCGTACCCTAACACGTACGCTCACCCTAAACCATTGTCGAACCCTAAACTGTACCCTAAACCGTCCCCGTCCCCGTCCCCTAACCCTAACCCTAAACCTAACCCTAACCCTTACCCGAAGCCTTACCCTCACCCATCCCCTAATCCTAACCCGTACGCTAACACTAACCCGTAACCTAACATGTACGCTCACCCTAAACCGTTGTCGTACCCTAACCTGTACCCTAAACTGTCCCCGTCCCCGTCCGCTAACCCTAACCCTAACCCTAACCCTAACCCTAACCTGAAGCCTTACCCTCACCCGTCCCCTAATCCTAACCCGTACGCTAACGCTAACCCGTACCCTAACACGTACGCTCACCCAAAACCGTTGTCGTACCCTAACCTGTACCCTAAACCGTCCCCGTCCCCTAACCCTCACCCTAACCCTAACCCTAACCCTTACCCGAAGCCTTACCCTCACCCGTCCCCTATTCCTAACCCGTAGGCTAACACTAACCCGTACCCTAACACGTACGCTCACCCTAAACCGTTGTCGTTTCCTAACCTGTACCCTAAACCGTCCCCGTCCCCTAACCCTAACCCTAACCCTAACCCTAACCCTAACCCTTACCCAAAGCCTTACCCTCACCCGTCCCCTAATCCTAACCCGTACGCTAACACTAACCCGTACCCTAACACGTACGATCACCCTAAACCGTTGTCGTACCCTAACCTGTACCCTAAACCGTCCCCGTCCCCTAACCCTAACCCCAACCCTAACCCTAACCCTAACCCTAACCCTTACCCGAAGCCTTACCCTCACCCGTCCCCTAATCCTAACCCGTACGCTAACACTAACCCGTACCCTAACACGTATGCTCACCCTAAACCGTTGTCGTACCCTAACCTGTACCCTAAACCGTCCCCGTCCCCTAACCCTAACCCTAACCCTAACCCTAACCCTAACCCTTACCCGAAGCCTTACCCTCACCCGTCCCCTAATCCTAACCCGTACGCTAACACTAACCCGTACCCTAACACGTACGCTCACCCTAAACCGTTGTCGTACCATAACCTGTACCCTAAACCTTACCCGTCCCCTAACCCTAACCCTAACCCTAACCCTAACCCTAACCCTTACCCGAAGCCTTACCCTCACCCGTCCCCTAATCCTAAACCGTACGCTAACACTAACCCGTACCCTAACACGTACGCTCACCCTAAACCGTTGTCGTACCCTAACCTGTACCCTAAACTGTCCCCGTCCCCGTCCGCTAACCCTAACCCTAACCCTAACCCTAACCCTAACCTGAAGCCTTACCCTCACCCGTCCCCTAATCATAAACCGTACGCTAACGCTAACCCGTACCCTAACACGTACGCTCACCCTAAACCGTTGTCATACCCTAACCTGTACCCTAAACCGTTCCCGTCCCCTAACCCTAACCCTCACCCTAACCCTAACCCTAACACTTACCCAAAGCCTTACCCTCACCCGTCCCCTAATCCTAACCCGTACGCTGCCACTAAACCGTACCCGAACACGTACGCTCACCCTAAACCGTTGTCGTACCCTAACCTGTACCCTAAACCGTCCCCGTCCCCGTCCCCTAACCCTAACCCTAACCCTAACCCTTACCCGAAGCCTTACCCTCAGCCGTTCCCTAATCCTAACCCGTACGCTAACACTAACCAATACCCTAACACGTACACTCACCCTAAACCGTTGTCGTACCATAACCTGTACCCTAAACCATCCCCGTCCCCTAACCCTAACCCTAACCCTAACCCTAACCCTAACCCTTACCCGAAGACTTACCCTCACCCGTCCCCTAAACCTAACCCGTACGCTAACACTAACCCGTACCCTAACACGTACGCTCACCCTACACAGTTGTCGTACCCTAACCTGTACACTAAACCGTCCCCGTCCCCGTCCCCGTCCCCGTCCCCTAACCCTAACCCTTACCCGAAGCCTTACCCTCACCCGTCCCCTAATCCTAACCCGTACGCTAACACTAACCCGTACCCTAACACGTATGCTCACCCTAAACCGTTGTCGTACCCTAACCTGTACCCTAAACCGTCCCCGTCCCCTAACCCTAACCCTAACCCTAACCCTAACCCTAACTCTTACCCGAAGCCTTACCCTCACCCGTCCCCCAATCCTAACCCGTACGCTAACACTAAACCGTACTCTAACACATACGCTCACCCTAAACCGTTGTTGTACCCTACCCTGTACCCTAAACCGTCCCCGTCCCCTAACCCTAACCCTAACCCTAACCCTAACCCTTACCCGAAGCCTTACCCTCACCCGTCCCCTAATCCTAACCCGTAGGCTAACACTAACCCGTAACCTAACACGTACGCACACCCTAAACCGTGGTCGTACCCTAACCTGTACCCTAAACCGTCCCCGTCCCCTAACCCTAACCCTAACCCTAACCCTTACCCGAAGCCTTACCCTCAACCATCCCCTAATCCTAACCCGAACGCTAACACTAACCCGTACCCTAACACGTACACTCACCCTAAACCGTTGTCGTTTCCTAACCTGTACCCTAAACCGTCCCCGTCCCCTAACCCTAACCCTAACCCTAACCCTAACCCTAACACTAACCCTTACCCGAAGCCTTACCCTCACCCGTCCCCTAATCCTTACCCGTACGCTAACACTAACCAGTACCCTAACACGTACGATCACCCTAAACCGTTGTCGTACCCTAACCTGTACCCTAAACCGTCCCCGTCCCCTAACCGTAACCCTAACCCTAACCCTAACCCTAACCCTAACCCTTACCTGAAGCCTTACCCTCACCCGTCCCCTAATCCTAACCCGTACGCTAACACTAACCCGTAACCTAACACGTATGCTCACCCTAAACCGTTGTCGTACCCTAACCTGTACCCTAAACCGTCCCCTAACCCTAACCCTAACCCTAACCCTAACCCTAACCCTTACCCGAAGCCTTACCCTCACCCGTCCCCTAATCCGAACCCGTGCGCTAACACTAACCCGTACCCTAACACGTACGCTCACCCTAAACCATTGTCGTACGCTAACCTGTACCCTAAACCGTCCCCGTCCCCGTCCCCTAACCCTAACCCTAACCCTAACCCTAACCCGAAGCCTTACCCTCACCCGTCCCCTAATCCTAACCCGTACGCTAACACTAACCCGTACCCTAACACGTACGCTCACCCTAAACCGTTGTCATACCCTAACCTGTACCCTAAACCGTCCCCGTCCCCTAACCCTAACACTAACCCTAACCCTAACACTTACCCGAAGCCTTACCCTCACCCGTCCCCTAATCCTAAGCCGTACGCTAACACTAACCCGTACCCTAACACGTACGCTCACCCTAAACCGTTGTCGTACCCTAACCTGTACCCTAAACCGTCCCCGTCCCCGTCCCCGTCCCCTAACCCTAACCCTAACCCTAACCCTTACCCGAAGCCTTACCTTCACCCGTCCCCTAATCCTAAACCGTACGCTAACACTAACCCGTACCCTAACAAGTATGCTCACCCTAAACCGTTGTCGTACCCTAACCTGTACCCTAAACCGTCCCCGTCCCCTAACCCTAACCCTAACCCTAACCCTAACCCTAACCCTTACCCGAAGCCTTACCCTCACCCGTCCCCCAATCCTAACCCGTACGCTAACACTAAAACGTACCCTAACACATACGCTCACCCTAAACCATTGTTGTACCCTAACCTGTACCCTAAACCGTCCCCGTCCCCTAACCCTAACCCTAACCCTAACCCTAATCCTAACCCTTACCCGAAGCCTTACCCTCACCCGTCCCCTAATCCTAACCCGTACGCTAACACTAACCCGTACCCTAACACGTACGCTCAGCCTAAACCGTTGTCGTACCCTAACCTGTACCCTAAACCGTCTCCGTCCCCTAACCCTAACCCTAACCGTAACCCTAACACTTACCCGGAGCTTTACCCTCACCCGTCCCCTAATCCTAACCCGTACGCTAACACTAACCCGTACCCTAACACGTACGCTCACCCTAAACCGTTGTCGTACCCTAACATGTACCCTAAACCGTCCCCGTCCCCTAACCCTAACCCTAACCCTAACCCTTACACGAAGCCTTACCCTCAACCGTCCCATAATCCTAACCCGTACGCTAACACTAACCCGTAACCTAACACGTACGCTCACCCTAAACCGTTGTCGTACCCTAACCTGTACCCTAAACCGTCCCCGTCCCCGTCCCCTAACCCTAACCCTAACCCTAACCCTAACCCTTACCCGAAGCCTTACCCTCACCCGTCCCCTAATCCTAACCCGTACGCTAACACTAACCCGTACCCTAACACGTACGCTCACCCTAAACCGTTGTCATACCATAACCTGTACCCTAAACCTTCCCCGTCCCCTAACCCTAACCCTAACCCTAACCCTAACCCTAACCCTTACCCGAAGCCTTACCCTCACCCGTCCCCTAATCCTAACCCGTACGCTAACACTAACACGTACCCTAACACGTACGCTCACCCTAAACCGGTGTCGTACCCTAACCTGTACCCTAAACCGTCCCTGTCCCCTAACCCTAACCCTAACCCTAACCCTAACCCTTACTCGAAGCCTTACCCTTACCCGTCCCCTAATCCTAACCCGTACGCTAACACTAACCCGTACCCTAACACGTACGCTCACCCTAAACCGTTGTCTTACCCTAACCTGTACCCTAAACTGTCCCCGTCCCCGTCCGCTAACCCTAACCCTAACCCTAACCCTAACCCTAACCTGAAGCCTTACCCTCACCCGTCCCCTAATCCTAACCCGTACGCTAACGCTAACCCGTACCCTAACACGTACGCTCACCCTAAACCGTTGTCGTACCCTAACCTGTACCCTAAACCGTCCCCGTTCCCTAACCCTAACCCTAACCCTTACCCAAAGCCTTACTCTCACCCGTCCCCTAATCCTAACCCGTACACTAACACTAACCCGTACCCTAACACGAACGCTCACCCTAAACCGTTGTCGTACCCTAACCTGTACCCTAAACCGTCCCCGTCCCCTAACCCTAACCCTAACCCTAACTCTAACCTAACCCTTACCCGAAGCCTTACCCTCACCCATCCCCTAATCCTAACCCGTACGCTAACACTAACCCGTACCCTAACACATACGTTCACATTAAACCGTTGTCGTACCCTAACCTGTACCCTAAAACGTCCCCGTCCCCTAACCCTAACCCTAACCCTAACCCTAAGCCTTACCCGAAGTCTTACACTCACCCATCCCCTAATCCTAACCCGTACGCTAACACTAACCCATACCCTAACTCGTACGCTCACCCTAAATTATTGTCGCACCCTAAACTGTACCCTAAACCGTCCCCGTCCCCCAACCCTAACCCTAACCCTAACCCTAACCCTCACCCTTACCCGAAGCCTTACCCTCACCCGTCCCCTAATCCTAAACCGTACGCTAACTCTAACCCATACCCTAAGACGTACGCTCACCCTAAACCGTTGTCGTACCCTAACCTGTACCCTAAACCGTCCCCGTCCCCTAACCCTAGCCCTAAACCTAACCCTAACCCTAACCCTTACCCGAAGCCTTACCCTCACCCGTCCCCTAATCCTAACCCGTACGCTAACACTAACCCGTACCCTAACACGTACGCTCACCCTAAACCGTTGTCGTACCCTAACCTGTACCCTAAACCGTCCCCGTCCCCTAACCCTAACCCTAACCCTAACCCTTACACGAAGCCTTACCCTCAACCGTCCCATAATCCTAACCCGTACGCTAACACTAACCCGTACCCTAACACGTACGCTCACCCTAAACCATTGTCGTACCCTAACCTGTAGTCTAAACCGTCCCCGTCCCCGTCCCCTAACCCTAACCCTAACCCTAACCCTAACCCTTACCCGAAGCCTTACCCTCACCCGTCCCCTAATCCTAACCCGTACGCTAACACTAACCCGTACCCTAACACGTACGCTCACCCTAAACCGTTGTCATACCATAACCTGTACCCTAAACCTTCCCCGTCGCCTAACCCTAACCCTAACCCTAACCCTAACCCTAACCCTAACCCTTACTCGAAGCCTTACCCTTACCCGTCCCCTAATCCTAACCCGTACGCTAACACTAACCCGTACCCTAACACGTACGCTCACCCTAAACCGTTGTCGTACCCTAACCTGTACCCTAAACTGTCCCCGTCCCCGTCCGCTAACCCTAACCCTAACCCTAACCCTAACCCTAACCTGAAGCCTTACCCTCACCCGTCCCCTAATCCTACCCCGTACGCTAACGCTAACCCGTACCCTAACACGTACGCTCACCCTAAACCGTTGTCGTACCCTAACCTGTACCATAAACCGTCCCCGTCCCCTAACACTAACCCTAACCCTAAGCCTAACCCTAACCCTTACCCGAAGCCTTACCCTCACCCGTCCCCTAATCCTAACCCGTACGCTGCCACTAAACCGTACCCTAACACGTACGCTCACCCTAAACCGTTGTCGTACCCTAACCTGTACCCTAAACCGTCCCCGTCCCCGTCCCCTAACCCTAACCCTAACCCTAACCCTAACCCTTACCCGAAGCCTTACACTCACCCGTCCCCTAATCCGAACCCGTACGCTAACACTAACCCGTACCCTAACACGTACGCTCACCCTAAACCGTTGTCGTACCATAACCTGTACCCTAAACCATCCCCGTCCCCTAAGCCTAACCCTAACCCTAACCCTAATCCTAACCCTTACCCGAAGCCTTACCCTCACCCGTCCCCTAAACCTAACCCGTACGCTAACACTAACCCGTACCCTAACACGTACACTCACCATAAACCGTTGTCGTACCCTAAACTGTACCCTAACCCGTCCCCGTCCCCGTCCCCTAACCCTAACCCTAACCCTTACCCGAAGCCTTACCCTCACCCGTCTGCTAATCCTAACCCGTACTCTAACACTAACCCGTACCCTAACACGTACGCTCACCCTAAACCCTTGTTGTACCCTAACCTGTACCCTAAACCGTCCCCGTCCCCGTCCCCGTCCCCTAACCCTAAACCTAACCCTTACCCGAAGCCTCACCCTCACCCGTCCCCTAATCCTAACCCGTACGCTAACACTAACCCGTACCCTAACACGTACGTTCACCCTAAACCGTTGTCATACCCTAACCTGTACCCTAAACCGTCCCCGTCCCCTAACCCTAACCCTAACCCTAACTCTAACCTAACCCTTACCCGAAGCCTTACCCTCACCCATCCCCTAATCCTAACCCGTATGCTAACACTAACCCGTACCCTAACACGTACGTTCACCTTAAACCGTTGTCGTAACCTAACCTGTACCCTAAACCGTCCCCGTCCCCTAACCCTAACCCTAACCCTAACCCTAAGCCTTACCCGAAGTCTTACCCTCACCCGTCCCCTAATCCTAACCCGTACGCTAACATTAACCCATACCCTAACACGTACGCTCACCCTAAACTGTTATCGCACCCTAACCTGTACCCTAAACCGTCCCCGTCCCCTAACCCTAACCCTAACCCTAACCCTAACCCTAACCCTTACCCGAAGCCTTACCGTCACCCGTCCCCTAATCCTAACCCGTATGCTAACACTAACCCGTACCCTAACACGTACGCTCACCCTAAACGGTTGTCGTACCCTAACCTGTACCCTAAACCGTCCCCGTCCCCTAACCCTAACCCTAACCCTAACCCTAACCCTAAGCCTTACCCGAAGTCTTAACCTCACACGGCCCCTAATCCTAATCCGTACGCTAACACTAACCAATACCCTAACACGTACGCTGACCCTAAACTGTTGTCGTACCCTAAACCGTCCCCGTCCCCGTCCCCGTCCCCTAAGCCTAACCCTAACCCTAACCCTAACCCTAACCCTTACCCAAAGCCTTACCCTCACCCGTCCCCTAATCCTAACCCGTACGCTAACACTAACCCGTACCCTAACACGTACCCTCACCCTAAACCGTTGTCATACCCTAACCTGTACCCTAAACCGTCCCCGTCCCCTAACCCTAACTCTAACCCTAACCCTTACCCGAAGCCTTACCCTCACCCGTCCCCTAATCCTAACCCGTATGCTAACACTAACCCATACCCTAACACGTACGCTCACCCTAAACCGTTGTCGTACCCTAACATGTACCCTAAATCGTCCCGGTCCCCTAACCCTAACCCTAACCCTAACCCTAACCCTAACCCTTACCCGAAGCCTTACTCTCACCCGTCCCCTAATCCTACCCCGTACGCTAACACTAACCCATACCCTAACACGTACGCTCACCCTAAACCGTTGTCGTACGCTAACCTGTACCCTAAACCGTCCCTGTCCCCTAACCCTAACCCTAACCCTAACCCTAACCCTAACCCTTACCCGAAGCCTTACCCTCACCCGTCCCCTAATCCTAACCCGTACGCTAACACTAATTCGTACCCTAACACGTACGCTCACCCTAAACCGTTGTCGTAAACTAACCTGTACCCTAAACCGTCCCCGTCCCCGTCCCCTAACCCTAACCCTAACCCTAACACTAACTCTTACCCGAAGCCTTACCCTCACCCGTTCCATAATCCTAACCCGTACGCTAACACTAACCCGTACCCTAACACGTACGCTCACCCTAAACCGTTGTCGTACCCTAACCTGTACCCTAAACCGTCCCCGTCCCCTAACCCTAACCCTAACCCTAACCCTAACCCTAACCCTAACCCTTACCCGAAGCCTTACCCTCACCCGTCCCCTACACCTAACCCGTACACTAACACTAACCCGTACCCTAACACGTATGCTCACCCTAAACCGTTGTCGTACCCTAACCTGTACCCTAAACCGTCCCCGTCCCCGTCCCCTAACCCTATCCCTAACTCCAACCCTTACCCGAAGCCTTACCCTCACCCGTCCCCTTATCCTAACCCGTACGCTAACACTAACCCGTACCCTAACACGTACGCTCACCCTACACCGTTGTCGTACCCTAACCTGTACCCTAAACCGTCCCCGTCCCCGTCCCCGTCCCCTAACCCTAACCCTAACCCTTACCCGAAGCCTTAACCTCACCCGTCCCCTAATCCTAACCCGTACGCTAACACTAATCCGTACCCTAACACGTACGCTCACCCTTAACAGTTGTCGTACACTAACCTGTACCCTAAACCGTCCCCGTCCCCTAACCCTAACCCTAACCCTAAACCTAACCCTAACCCTTGCCCGTAGCCTTACCCTCACCCGTCCCCTAATCCTAACTCGTACGCTAACACTAAACCGTACCCTAACACGTACGCTCACCCTAAACCGTTGTCGTACCCTAACCTCTACCCTAAACCGTGCCCGTCCCCTAACCCTAACCCTAACCCTAACCCTAACCCTAACCCTTTCCCGAAGCCTTACCCTCACCCGTCTCCTAATCCTAACCCGTACGCTAACACAAACCCGTACCCTAACATGTACGCTCACACTAAACCGTTGTCGTTTCCTAACCTGTACCCTAAACCGTCCCCGTCCCCTAACCCTAACCCTAACCCTAACCCTAACCCTAACCCTAACTCTTACCCGAAGCCTTACCCTCACCCGTCCCCTAATCCTAACCCGTACGCTAACACTAACCCGTACCCTAACACGTTCGATCGCCCTAAACCGTTGTCGTACCCTAACCTGTACCCTAAACCGTCCCCGTCCCCTAACCCTAACCCTAACCCTAACCCTAACCCTAACCCTTACCCGAAGCCTTACCCTCACCCGTCCCCTAATCCTAACCCGTACGCTAACACTAACGCGTACCCTAACACGTACGATCACCCTAAACTGTTGTCGTACCCTAACCTGTACCCTAAACCATCCCCGTCCCCTAACACTAACACTAACCCTAACCCTAACCCTAACACTTACCCGAAGCCTTACCCTCACCCGTCCCCTAATCCTAACCCGTACGCTAACACAAACCCGTACCCTAACACGTACGCTCACCCTAAACCGTTGTCGTACCCTAACCTGTACCCTAAACCGTCCCCGTCCCCGTCCCCGTCCCCTAACCCTAACCCTAACCCTAACCCTTACCCGAAGCCTTACCCTCACCCGTCCCCTAATCCTAACCCGTACGCTAACACTAAACCGTACCCTAACACGTACGCTCACCCTAAACCGTTGTCGTACCCTAACCTGTACTCTAAACCGTCCCCGTCCCCTAACCCTAACCCTAACCCTAACCCTAACCCTTAACCGAAGCCTTACCCTCACCCGTCCCCTAATCCTAACCCGTACGCTAACACTAACCCGTACCCTAACACGTACGCTCACCCTAAACCGTTGTCGTACACTAACCTGTACCCTAAACCGTCCCCGTCCCCTAACCCTAACCCTAACCCTAACCCTAACCCTTACCCGAAGCCTTACACTCACCCGTCCCCTAATCCTAACCCGTACGCGAACACTAACCCGTACCCTAACACGTATGCTCACCCTAAACCGTTGTCGTACCCTAACCTGTACCCTAAACCGTCCCCGTCCCCTAACCCTAACCCTAACCGTAACCCTAACCCTTACCCGAAGCCTTACCCTCACCCGTCCCCTAATCCTAACCCGTACGCTAACACTAACGCGTACCCTAACACGTACGATCACCCTAAACTGTTGTCGTACCCTAACCTGTACCCTAAACCGTCCCCGTCCCCGTCCCCGTCCCCTAACTTTAACCCTAACCCTAACCCTTACCCGAAGCCTTACCCTCACCCGTCCCCTAATCCTAACCCGTACGCTAACACTGACCCGTACCCTAACACGTACGCTCACCCTAAACCGTTGTCGTACCCTAACCTGTACTCTAAACCGTCCCCGTCCCCTAACCCTAACCCTAACCCTTAACCGAAGCCTTACCCTCATCCGTCCCCTAATCCTAACCCGTACGCTAACACTAACCCGTACCCTAACACATACGCTCACCCTAAACCGTTGTCGTACACTAACCTGTACCCTAAACCGTCCCCGTCCCCTAACCCTAACCCTAACCCTAACCCTAACCCTAACCCTTACCCGAAGCCTTACACTCACCCGTCCCCTAATCCTAACCCGTACGCGAACACTAACCCGTACCCTAACACGTACGCTCACCCTAAACCGTTGTCGTACCCTAACCTGTACCCTAAACCGTCCCCGTCCCCGTCCCCTAACCCTAACCCTAACCCTAACCCTAACCCTTACCCGAAGCCTTACCCTCACCCGTCCCCTAATCCTAACCCGTACGGTAACACTAACCCGTACCATAACACGTACGCTCACCCTAAACCGTTGTCGTACCATTACCTGTACCCTAAACCGTCCCCGTCCCCTAACCCTAACCCTAACCCTAACCCTAACCCTAACACTTACCCGAAGCCTTACCCTCACCCGTCCCCTAATCCTAACCCGTACGCTAACACTAACCCGTACCCTAACATGTACGATCACCCTTAACTGTTGTCGTACCCTAAACTGTACCCTAAACCGTCCCCGTCCCCTAACCCTAACCCTAAACCTAACCCTAACACTAACCCTTACCTGAAGCCTTACCCTAACCCGTCCCCTAATCCTAACCCGTACGCTAACACTAACCCGTACCCTAACACGTACGATCACCCTAAACCGTTGTCGTACCCTAACCTGTACCCTAAACCGTCCCCGTCACCTAACCCTAACACTAAACCTAACCCTAACCCTAACACTTACCCGAAGCCTTACCCTCACCCGTCCCCTAATCCTAACCCGTACGCTAACACTAAACCGTACCCTAACACGTACGATCACCCTAAACCGTTGTCGTACCCTAACCTCTACCCTAAACCGTCCCCGTACCCTAACCCTAACCCTAACCCTAACCCTAACCCTAACCCTAACCCTTACCCGAAGCCTTACCCTCACCCGTCCCCTAATCCTAACACGTACGCTAACACTAACCCGTACCCTAACACATACGCTCACCCTAAACCGTTGTCGTACCCTAACCTGTACCCTAAACCGTCCCCGTCCCCTAACCCTAACCCTAACCCTAACCCTAACCCTTACCCGAAGGCTTACCCTCACCCGTCCCCTTCTTCCTAAACCGTACGCTAACACTAACCCGTACCCTAACACGTACGATCACCCTAAACTGTTGTCGTACCCTAACCTGTACCCTAAACCATCCCCGTCCCCTAACCCTAACACTAACCCTAACCCTAACCCTCACACTTACCCGAAGCCTTACCCTCACCCGTCCCCTAATCCTAACCCGTACGCTAACACAAACCCGTACCCTAACACGTACGCTCACCCTAAACCGTTGTCGTACCCTAAACTGTACCCTAAACCGTCCCCGTCCCCGTCCCCGTCCCCTAACCCTAACCCTAAACCTAACCCTTACCCGAAGCCATACCCTCACCCGTCCCCTAATCCTAACCCGTACGCTAACACTAACCCGTACCCTAACACGTACGATCACCCTAAACCGTTGTCGTACCCTAACCTGTACTCTAAACCGTCCCCGTCCCCTAACCCTAACCCTAACCCTAACCCTAAACCTTAACCGAAGCCTTACCCTCACCCGTCCCCTAATCCTAACCCGTACGCTAACACTAACCCGTACCCTAACACGTACGCTCACCCTAAACCGTTGTCGTACCCTAACCTGTACCCTAAACCGTCCCCGTCCCCGTCCCCGTCCCCTATCCCTAACCCTAACCCTAACCCTTACGCGAAACCTTACCGTCACCCGTCCCCTAATCCTAACCCGTACGCTAACACTAACCCGTACCCTAACACGTACGCTCACCCTAAACCGTTGTCGTACCCTAACCTGTACCCTAAACCGTCCCCGTCCCCTAACCCTCACCCTAACCCTAACCCTAAACCTTAACTGAAGGCTTACCCTCACCCGTCCCCTAATCCTAACCCGTACGCTAACACTAACCCGTACCCTAACACGTACGCTCACCCTAAACCGTTGTCGTACCCTAACCTGTACCCTAACCCGTCCCCGTCCCCGTCCCCTAACCCTAAACCTAACCCTTACCCGAAGCCTTACCCTCACCTGTCCGCTAATCCTAACCCGTACTCTAACACTAACCCGTACCCTAACACGTACGCTCACCCTAATCCGTTGTCGTACCCTAACCTGTACCCTAAACCGTCCCCGTCCCCGTCCCCGTCCCCTAACCCTAACCCTAACCCTAACCCTTACCCGAAGCCTTACCCTTACCCGTCCCCTAATCCTAACCCGTATGCTAACACTAACCCGTACCCTTACACGTACGCTCACCCTAAACCGTTGTCGTACCCTAACCTGTACCCTAAACCGTCCCCGTCCCCTAACCCTAACCCTAACCGTAACCCTAACCCTAACCCTAACCCGAAGCCTTACCCTCACCCGTTCCCTAATCCTAACCCGTACGCTAACACTAACCCGTACCCTAACACGTACGCTCACCCTAAACCGTTGTCGTACACTAACCTGTACCCTAAACCGTCCCCGTCCCCTAACCCTAACCCTAACCCTAACCCTAACCCTTACCCGAAGCCTTACACTCACCCGTCCCCTAATCCTAACCCGTACGCTAACACTAACCCGTACCCTAACACGTACGCTCACCCTAAACCGTTGTCGTACCCTAACTTGTACCCGAAACCGTCCCCGTCCCCTTCCCCTAACCCTAACCCTAACCCTAACCCTAACCCTTACCCGAAGCCTTACACTCACCCGTCCGCTAATCCTAATCCGTACGCTAACACTAACCTGTACCATAACACGTACGCTCACCCTAAACCGTTGTCGTACCCTAACCTGTACCCTAAACCGTCCCCGTCCCCTAACCCTAACCCTAACCCTAACCCTAACCCTAACCCTTACCCGAAGCCTTACCCTCACCCGTCCTCTAATCCTAACCCGTACGCTAACACTAACCCGTACCTTAACACGTACGCTCACCCTAAACCGTTGTCGTACCCTAACCTGTACCCTATACCGTCCCCGTCCCCTAACCCTAACCCTAACCCTAACCCTAAACCTTACCGAAGCCTTACCCTCACCCGTCCCCTAATCCTAACCCGTACGCTAACACTAACCCGTACCCTAACACGTACGATCACCCTAAACCGTTGTCGTACCCTAACCTGTACCCTAAACCGTCCCCGTCCCCTAACACTAACACTAACCCTAACCCTAACCCTAACACTTACCCGAAGCCTTACCCTCACCCGTCCCCTAATCCTAACCCGTACGCTAACACTAACCCGTACCCTAACACGTACGCTCACCCTAAACCGTTGTCGTACCCTCACCTGTACCCTAAACCGTCCCCGTCCCCGTCTCCGTCCCCTAACACTAACCCTAACCCTAACCCGAAGCCTTACCCTCAACGTTCCCTAATCCTAACCCGTACGCTAACACTAACCCGTACCCTAACACTTACGCCCACCCTAAACCGTTGTCATACCCTAACCTGTACCCTAAACCGTCCCAGTCCCCTAACCCTAACCCTAACCCTAAACCTAACCCTTACCCGAAACCTTACCCTCACCCGTCCCCTAATCCTAACCCGTACGCTAACACTAACCCGTACCCTAACACGTACGCTCACCCTAAACCGTTGTCGTACCCTCACCTGTACCCTAAACCGTCCCCGTTCCCTAACCCTAACCCTAATCCTAACCCTAACGCTAACCCTTACCCGAAGCCTTACCCTCACCCGTCCCCTAATCCTAACCCGTACGCTAACACTAACCCGTACCCTAACATGTACGCTCACCCAAAACCGTTGTCGTACCCTAACCTGTACCCTAAACCGTCCCCTAACCCTAACCCTAACCCTAACCCTAACCCTAACCCTTACCCGAAGCCTTACCCTCACCCATCCCATAATCCTAACCCGTACGCAAACACTAACCCGGTACCCTACCACGTACGCTCATTCTAAACCGTTGTCGTACCCTAACCTGTACCCTAAACCGTCCCCGTCGCCGTCCCCTAACCCTAACCCTAACCCTAACCCTAACCCTTACCCGAAGCCTTACCCAAACCCGTCCCCTAATCCTAACGCGTACGCTAACAATAACCCGTACCCTAACACCTATGCTCACCCTAAACCGTTGTCGTACCATAACCTGTATCCTAAACCGTCACCGTCCCCTAACCCTAACCCTAAACCTAACCCTAACCTTAACCCTAACCCTTACCCGAAGCCTTACCCTCACCCGTCCCCTAATCCTAACCCGTACGCTAACACTAACGCGTACCCTAACACGTACGCTCACCCTAAACCGTTGTCATACCCTAACCTGTACCCTAAACCGTCCCCGTCCCCTAACCCTAACCCTAACCCTAACCCTAACCCTTACCCGAAGCCTTACCCTCACCCGTCCCCTAACACTAAGCCGTACCCTAACACGTACGCTCAACCTAAACCGTTGTCGTACCCTTACCTGTACCCTAAACCGTCCCCGTCCCCTAACCCTAACCCTAACCCTAACCCTAACCCTAACCCTTACCCGAAGCCTTACCCTCACCCGTCCCCTAATCCTAACCCGTACGCTAACACTAACCCGTACCCTAAAACGTACACTCACCCTAAACCGTTGTCGTACCCTAACCTGTACCCTAAACCGTCCCCGTACCCTAACCCTAACCCTAACCCTAACGCTAACCTTACCCGAAGCCTTACCCTCACCCGTCCTCTAATCCTAACCCGTACGCTAACACTAACCCGTACCCTAACAGGTACGCTCACCCTAAACCGTTGTCGTACCCTAAACTGTATCCTAAACCGTCCCCGTCCCCTAACCCTAACCCTAACCATAACCCTAACCCTAAACCTTACCCGAAGCCTTACCCTCACACGTCCCCTAATCCTAACCCGTACGCTAACACTAACCCGTACCCTAACACATACGCTCACCCTAAACCGTTGTCGTACCCTAACCAGTACCCTAAACCGTCCCCGTCCCCGTCCCCTAACCCTAACCCTAACCCTAACACTAACCCTTACCCGAAGCCTTACCCTCACACGTCCCCTAATCCTAACCCGTACGCTTACACTAACCCGTAACCTAACACGTATGCTCACCCTAAACCGTTGTCGTACCCTAACCTGTACCCTAAACCGTCCCCGTCCCCGTCACCTAACCCTAACCCTAACCCTAACCCTAGCCCTAACCCTTACCCGAAGCCTTACCCTCACCCGTCCCCTAATCCTAACCCGTACTCTAACACTAACCCGTACCCTAACACGTACGCTCAACCTAAACCGTTGTCGTACCATAACCTGTACCCTAAACCGTCCCCGTCCCCTAACCCTACCCCTAACCCTAACCCTAACCCTAACCCTAACCCTTACCCGAAGCCTTACCCTCACCCGTCCCATAATCCTAACCCGTACGCTACCACTAACCCGTACCCTAACACGTACGCTCACCCTAAACCGTTGTCGTATCCTAACCTGTACCCTAAACCGTCCCCGTCCCCTAACCCTAACCCTAACCCTATCCCTAACCCTAACCCTTACCCGAAGCCTTACCCTTACCCGTCCCCTAATCCTAACCCGTACGCTAACACTAACCCGTACCCTAACACGTACGCTCACCCTAAACCGTTGTCGTACCCTAACCTGTACCCTAAACCGTCCCCGTCCCCGTCCGCTAACCCTAACCCTAACCCTAAACCTAACCCTAACCTGAAGCCTTACCCTCACCCGTCCCCTAATCCTAACCCGTACGCTAACACTAACCCGTACCCTAACACATAAGCTCACCCTAAACCGTTGTCGTACCCTAAACTGTACCCTAAAACGTCCCCGTACCCGAACCCTAACCCTAACCCTAACCCTAACCCTAACCCTTACCCGAAGCCTTACCCTCACCCGTAACCTACTCCTAACCCGTACGCTGCAACTAACCCATACCCTAACACGTACGCTCACCCTAAACCGTTGTCGTACCCTAAACTGTACCCTATACCGTCCCCGTCCCCGTCCCCTAACCCTAACCCTAACCCTAACCCTAACCCTTACCCGAAGCCTTACCCTCACCCGTCCCCTAATCCTAACCCGTACGCTAACACTAACCCGTACCCTAACACGTACGCTCACCCTAAACCGTTGTCGTACCATAACCTGTACCCTAAACCATACAGGTCCCCTAACAATAACCCTAACCCTAACCCTAACTTTAACCCTTACCCGAAGCCTTACCCTCACCCGTCCCCTAAACCTAACCCGTACGCTAACACTAACCCGTACCCTAACACCTACGCTCACCCTAAAGCGTTGTCGTACCCTAACCTGTACCCTAACCCGTCCCCGTCCCCGTCCCCTAACCCTAAACCTAACCCTTACCCAAAGCGTTACCCTCACCCGTCCGCTATTCCTAACCCGTACTCTAACACTAACCCGTACCCTAACACGTACGCTCACCCTAAACCGTTGTCGTACCCTAACCTGTACCCTAAACCGTCCCCGTCCCCGTCCCCGTCCCCTAACCCTAACCCTAACCCTAACCCTTACCCGAAGCCTTACCCTCATCCGTCCCCTAATCCTAACCCGTACGCCAACACTAACCCGTACCCTAACACGTACGCTCACCCTAAACCGTTGTCGTACCCTAACCTGAACCCTATACCGTCCCCGTCCCCTAACCCTAACCCTAACTCTAACCCTAACCTAACCCTTAGCCGAAGCCTTACCCTCACCCATCCCCTAATCCTAACCTGTACGCTAACACTAACCCGTACCCTAACACGTACGTTCACCTTAAACCGTTGTCGTACCCTAACCTGTACCCTAAACCGTCTCCGTCCCCTAACCCTAACCCTAACCCTAACCCTAACCCTAACCCTAACCGTAACCCGAAGACTTACCCTCACCTGTTCCCTAATCCTAACCCGTACGCTAACACTAACCCGTACCCTCACACGTACGCTCACCCTAAACCGTTGTCATACCCTAACCTGCACCCTAAACCGTCCCCGTCCCCTAACCCTAACCCTAACCCTAACCCTAACCCTTACCCGATGCCTTACCCTCATCCGTCCCCTAATCCTAACCCGTACGCTAACACTAACCCGTACCCTAACACGTACGCTCACCCTAAACCGTTTTCGTACCCTAACCTGTACCCTAAACCGTCCCCTAACCCTAACCCTAACCCTAACCCTAACCCTAACCCTAACCCTTACCCGAAGCCTTACCCACACCCGTCCCCTAATCCTAACCCGTACGCTAACACTAACCCGTACCCTAACACGTACGCTCACCCTAAACCGTTGTCGTACCCTAACCTGTACCCTAAACCGTCCCCGTCCCCATCCCCTAACCCTAACCCTAACCCTAACCCTTACCCGAAGCCTTACCCTCACCCGTCCCCTAATCCTAACCCGTACGCTAACACTAAACCGTACCCTAACACATACGCTCACCCTAAACCGTTGTCGTACCCTAACCTGTACCCTAAACCGTCCCTGTCCCCTAACCCTAACCCTAACCCTAACCCTAACGCTAACCCTAACCCTAACCCTTACCCGAAGCCTTACCCTCACCCGTCCCCTAATCCTAACCCGTACGCTAACACTAACCCGTACCATAAAACGTACGCTCACCCTAAACCGTTGTGGTACCCTAACCTGTACCCTAAACTGTCCCCGTCCCCTAACCCTAAACTTAACACTAACCCTAACCCTAACCCTTACCCGAAGCCTTACCCTCACCCGTCCCCAATCCTAACCCGTACGCTAACACTAACCCGTACCCTAACACGTACGCTCACCCTAAACCGTTGTCGTATCCTAACCTGTACCCTAAACCATCCCCGTCCCCTAACCCTAACCCTAACCCTAACCCTAACCCTTACCCGAAGCCTTAACCTCAACCGTCCCCTAATCCTAACCCGTACGCTAACACTAACCCGTACCCTAACACGTACGCTCACCCTAAACGGTTCTCGTACCCTAACCTGTAACCTAAACCGTCCCCGTCCCCGTCCCCTAACCCTAACCCTAACCCTAACCCTTACCCGAAGCCTTACCCTCACCCGTCCGCTAATCCTAAACCGTACGCTAACACTAACCCGTACCCTAAGACGTACGCTCACCCTTAACCGTTGTCGTACCCTAACCTGTACCCTAAACCGTCCCCGTCCCCGTCACCGTCCCCTAACCCTAACCCTAACCCTAACCCTAACCCTTACCCGAAGCCTTACCCTCAACCGTCCCATAATCCTAACCCGTACGCTAACACTAACCCGTACCCTAACACGTACGCTCACCTTAAACTGTTGTCGTACCCTAACCTGTACCCTAAACCGTCCCCGTCCCCTAACCCTAACCCTAACCCTAACCCTAACCCTAACCCTTACCCGAATCCTTACCCTCACCCGTACCCTAATCCTATCCCGTACGCTAACACTAACCCGTACCCTAACACGTACGCTCATACCCTAACAAGTACGCTCACCCTAAACTGTTGTCGTACACTAACCTGTACCCTAAACCGTACCCGTCCCCGTCCCCTAACCCTAACCCTAACACTAACCCTAACCCTTGCCCGAAGCCTTACCCTCACCCGTCCCCTAATCCTAACCCGTACGCTAACACTAACCCATACCCTAACACGTACGCTCACCCTAAACATTTGTCGTACCCTAACCTGTATCCTAAACCGTCCCCGTCCCCGTCCCCTAACCCTAACCCTAACCCTAACCCTAACCTTAACCCTTACCAAAGCCTTACCCTCACCCGTCCCCTAATCCTGACCCATACGCTAACACTAATCCGTACCCTAACACGTACGCTCACCCTAAACCGTTGTCGTACCCTAACCTGTACCCTAAACCATCCCCGTCCCAGTCCCCGTCCCCTAACCCTAACCCTAACCCTAACCCTTACCCGAAGCCTTACACTCACCCGTCCCCTAATCCTAACCCGTACGCTAACACTAACCCGTAACCTAACACGTACGCTCACCCGAAACCGTTGTCGTACCCTAACCTGTACCCTAAACCGTCCCCGTCCCCTAACCCTAACCCTAACCCTAACCCTAACCCTAACGCTTACCCGAAGCCTTACCCTCACCCGTCCCCTAATCCTAACCCGTACGCTAACACTAACCCGTACCCTAACACGTACGCTCACCCTAAACCGTTGTCGTAACCTAACCTGTACCCTAAACCGTCGCCGTCCCCGTCCCCGTCCCCTAAACCTAACCCTAACCCTAACCCTAACCCTTACCCGAAGCCTTACCCTCACCCGTCCCCTAATCCTAACCCGTACGCTAACACTAACCCGTACCCTAACACGTACGCTCACCCTAAACCGTTGTCGTACCCTAACCTGTACCCTAAACCGTCCCCGTCCCCTAACCCTAACCCTAACCCTAACCCTAACCCTAACCCTTACCCGAAGCCTTACCCTCACCCGTCCCCTAATCCTAACCCGTACGCTAACACTAACCCGTACCCTAACACGTACGCTCACCCTAAACCGTTGTCGTACCCTAACCTGTACCCTAAACCGTCCCTGTCCCCTAACCCTAACCCTAACCCTAACCCTAACCCTAACCCTTACCCGAAGCCTTACCCTCACCCGTCCCCTAATCCTAACCCGTACGCTAACACTAACCCGTACCCTAACACGTACGCTCACCCTAAACCGTTGTCATACACTAACCTGTACCCTAAACCGTCCCCGTCCCCTAACCCTAACCCTAACCCTATCCCTAACCCTTACCCGAAGTCTTCCCCTCACCCGTCCCCGAATCCTAACCCATACGCTAACACTAACCCGTACCCTAACACGTACGCTCACCCGAAACCGTTGTCGTTCCCTAACCTGTATCCTAAACCGTCCCCGTCCCCTAACCCTAACCCTAACACTAACCCTAACCCTAACCCTTACCCGAAGCCTTACCCTCACCCGTCCCCTAATCCTAACCCGTACGCTAACACTAACCCGTACCCTAACACGTACACTCACCCTAAACCGTTGTCGTACCCTAAGCTGTACCCTAAACCGTCCCCGTCCCCTAACCCTAACCCTAACCCTAACCCTTACCCGAAGCCTTACCCTCACCCGTCCCCTAATCCTAACCCGTACGCTAACACTAACCCGTACCCTAACACGTACGCTCACCCTAAACAGTTGTCGTACCCTAACCTGTACCCTAAGCCGTCCCCGTCCCCTAACCCTAACCCTAACCCTAACCCTAACCCTTACCCGAAGCCTTACCCTCACCCGTCCCCTAATCTTAACCCGTACGCTAACACTATCCCGTACCCTAACACGTACGCTCACCCTAAACCGTTATCGTACCCTAACCTGTACCCTAAACCGTCCCCGTCCCCGTCCCCTAACCCTAACCCTAACCCTAACCCTAACCCTTACCCGAAGCCTTACCCTCACCCGTGCCTCATCCTAATCCGTACGCCAACACTAACCCGTACCCTAACATGTACGCTCACCCTAAACCGTTGTCGTACCCTAACCTGTACCCTAAACCGTCCCCGTCCCCGTCCCCTAACCCTAACCCTAACCCTAACCCTAAACCTTACCCGAAGCCTTACCCTCACCTGTCCCCTAATCCTAACACGTACGCTAACACTAACCCGTACCCTAACACGTACGCTCATCCTAAACCGTTGTCGTACCATAACCTGTACCCTAAACCGTCCCCATCCCCGTCCCCTAACCCTAACCCTAACCCTAACCCTAACCCTTACCCGAAGCCTTACCCTCACCTGTCCCCTAATCCTAACCCGTACGCTAACACTAACCCGTACCATAACACGTACGCTCACCCTAAACCGTTGTCGTACCCTAACCTGTACCCTAAACCGTCCCCGTCCCCTAACCCTAACCCTAACCCTAACCCTAACCCTTACCCGAATCCTTACCCTCACCCTTCCCCTAATCCTAACCCGTACGCAAACACTAACCCGTACCCTAACACATACGCTCAACCTAACCCGTTGTCATACCCTAACCTGTACCCTAAACCGTCCCCTAACCCTAACCCTAACCCTAACTCTAACCCTAACCCTTACCCGAAGCCTTACCCTCACCCGTCCCCTAATCCTAAACCGTACGCTAACATTAACCCGTACCCTAACACGTACGCTCACCCTAATCCATTGTCGAAACCTAACCTGTACCCTAAACCGTTTCCGTCCCATAACCCTAACCCTAAACCTAACCCTAACCCTAACCCTTACCCGAAGCCTTACCCTCACCCGTCCCCTAATCCTAACCCTTACGCTAACACTAACCCCTACCCTAACACGTACGCTCACCCTAAACCGTTGTCGTACCCTAACCTGTACCCTAAACCGTCCCCGTCCCAGTCCCCTAACCCTAAACCTAACCCTAACCCTAACCCTTATCCGAAGCCTTACCCTCACCCGTCCCCTAAACTAACCCGTACGCTAACACTAACCCGTACCCTAACACGTACGCTCACCCTAAACCGTTGTCGTACACTAACCTGTACCCTAAACCGTTCCAGTCCCCGTCCCCTAACCCTAAACCTAACCCTAACCCTAACCCTTACCCGAAGCCTTAACCTCACCCGTCCCCTAATCCTAACCCGTACGCTAACACTAACCCGTACCGTAACACGTACGCTCACCCTAAACCGTTGTCGTACCATAACCTCTACCCTAAACCGTCCCCGTCCCCTAACCCTAACCCTAACCCTAACCCTTACCCGAAGCCTTACCCTCACCCGTCCCCTAATCCTAACCCGTACGCTAACACTAACCCGTACCCTAACATCTATGCTCACCCTAAACTGTTGTCGTACCCTAACCTGTACCC
>NC_143143.1:89135000-89137500 GCF_059928025.1 Delphinapterus leucas | reverse complement strand
TGTACCCTAAACCGTCCCCGTCGCCTAACCCTAACCCTAACCCTAACCCTATCCCTAACCCTTACCCGAAGTCTTCCCCTCACCCGTCCCCGAATCCTAACCCATACGCTAACACTAACCCGTACCCTAACACGTATGCTCACCCTAAACCATTGTCGTACCCTAACCTGTACCCTAAACTGTCCCGTACCCTAACCCTAACCCTAAACCTAACCCTAACCCTAACCCTTACCCGAAGCCTTACCCTCACCCGTCCCCTAATCCTAACCCGTACGCTAACACTAACCGGTACCCTAACACGTACGCTCACCCTAAACCGTTGTCGTACCCTAACCTGTACCCTAAACGGTCCCCGTCCCTAACCCTAACCCTAACCCTAACCCTAACCCTAACCCTAACCCTTACCCGAAGCCTTACCCTCACCCATCCCCTAATCCTAACCCGTACGCTAACACTAACCCATACCCTAACACGTAAGCTCACCCTAAACCGTTGTCGTACCCTAACCTGTACCCTAAACCGTCCCCGTCCCCTAATCCTAACCCTAACCCTAACCCTAACCTTAACCCTTACCCAAAGCCTTACCCTCAACCGTCCCATAATCCTGACCCATACGCTAACACTAACCCGTACCCTAACACGTACGCTCACCCTAAACCGTTGTCGTACCCTAACCTGTACCCTAAACCATCCCCGTCCCCGTCCCCGTCCCCGTCCCCTAACCCTAACCCTAACCCTTACCCGAAGCCTTACCCTCATCCATCCCCTAATCCTAACCCATACGCTAACACTAACCCATACCCTAACACGTACGCTCACCCTAAACCATTGTCGTACCCTAACCTGTACCCTAAACCGTCCCCGTCCCCAAACCCTAACCCTAACCCTAACCCGAACCCTAACCCTTACCCGAAGCATTACCCTCACCCGTCCCCTAATCCTAACCCGTACGCTAACACTAACCCGTACCCTAACACGTACGCTCACCCTAAACCGTTGTCGTACCCTAACCTGTACCCTAAACCGTCCCCGTCCCCTAACCCTAACCCTAACCCTAACCCTAAACCTATCCCTTACCCGAAGCCTTTCCCTCACCCGTCCCCGTATCCTAACCCTTACGCTAACACTAACCCGTACCCTAACACGTACGCTCACCCTAAACCGTTGTCGTACCCTAACCTGTACCCTAAACCGTCCCCGTCCCCTAACCCTAACCCTAATCCTAACCCTAACCCTAACCCTTACCCGAAGCCTTACCCTCACCCGTCCCCTAATCCTAACCCGTAGGCTAACACTAACCCGTACCCTAACACGTACACTCACCCTAAACCTTTGTCGTACCCTAACCTGTACCCTAAACCGTCCCCGTCCCCGTCCCCTAACCCTAACCCTAACCCTAACACTAACCCTTACCCGAAGCCTTACCCTCACCCGTCCCCTAATCCTAAACCGTACGCTAACACTAACCCGTACCCTAACACGTACGCTCACCCGAAACCGTTGTCGTACCCTAACCTGTACCCTAAACCGTCCCCGTCCCCTAACCCTAACCCTAACCCTTACCCGAAGCCTTACCCTCACCCGTCCCCTAATCCTAACCCGTACGCTAACACTAACCCGTACCCTAACACGTACGCTCACCCTAAACTGTTGTCGTACACTAACCTGTACCCTAAACCTTCCCCATCCCCGTCCCCTAACCGTAACCCGAACCCTAACCCAAACCCTTACCCGAAGCCTTACACTCACCCGTCCCGTAATCCTAACCCGTACGCCAACACTAACCCGTACCCTAACACGTACGCTCACCCTAAACCGTTGTCGTACCCTAACCTGTACCCTAAACCGTCCCCGTCCCCGTCCCCTAACCCTAACCCTAACCCTAAACCTAACCCTTACCCAAAGCCTTACCCTCACCCGTCCCCTAATCCTAACCCGTACGCTAACACTAACCCGTACCCTAACACGTACGCTCATCCTAAACCGTTGTCGTACCAGAACCTGTACCCTAAATCGTCCCCGTCCCCGTCCCCGTCCCCTAACCCTAACCCTAACCCTTCCCCGAAGCCTTACCCTCACCCGTCCCCTAATCATAACCCGTACGCTAACACTAACCCGTACCCTAACACGTACGCTGACCCTAAACCGTTCTCGTACCATAACCTGTACCCTAAACCGTGCCCGTCCCCTAACCCTAACCCTAACCCTAACCCTAACCCTTACCCGAAGCCTTACCCTCACCCGTCCCCTAATCCTAACCCGTACGCTAACACTAACCCATACCCTAACACGTACGCTCACCCTAAACCGTCGTCGTACCCTAACCTGTACCCTAAACGGTCCCCGTCACCTAACCCTAACCCTAACCCTAACCCTAACCCTTACCCGAAGCCTTACTCTCACCCGTCCCCTAATCCTAACCCGCACGCTAACACTAACCCGTACCCTAACACGTACGCTCACCCTAAACCGTTGTCGTACCCTAAACCGTCGCCGTCCC
>NC_143143.1:89130000-89132500 GCF_059928025.1 Delphinapterus leucas | reverse complement strand
CCTAACCCTAACCCTTACCCGTAGCCTTACCCTCACCCGTCCCCTAATCCTAACTCGTACGCTAAAACTAAACCGTACCCTAACACGTACGCTCACCCTAAACCGTTGTCGTACCCTAACCTCTACCCTAAACCGTGCCCGTCCCCTAACCCTAACCCTAACCCTAACCCTAACCCTAACCCTTACCCGAAGCCTTACCCTCACCCGTCCCCTAATCCTAACCCGTACGCTAACACTAACGCGTACCCTAACACGTACGATCACCCTAAACTGTTGTCGTACCCTAACCTGTACCCTAAACCATCCCCGTCCCCTAACCCTAACACTAACCCTAACCCTAACCCTAACACTTACCCGAAGCCTTACCCTCACCCGTCCCCTAATCCTAACCCGTACGCTAACACTAACCCGTACCCTAACACGTACGCTCACCCTAAACTGTTATCGTACCCTAACCTGTACCCTAAACCGTCCCCGTCCCCGTCCCCTAACCCTAACCCTAACCCTAACCCTAACCCTTACCCGAAGCCTTACCCTCACCCGTGCCTAACCCTAACCCGTACGCCAACACTAACCCGTACCCTAACATGTACGCTCACCCTAAACCGTTGTCGTACGCTAACCTGTACCCTAAACCGTCCCCGTCCCCGTCCCCTAACCCTAACCCTAACCCTAACCCTAACCCTTACCCGAAGCCTTACCCTCACCTGTCCCCTAATCCTAACACGTACGCTAACACTAACCCGTACCCTAACACGTACGCTCATCCTAAAACGTTGTCGTACCCTAACCTGTACCCTAAACCGTCCCGGTCCCCTAACCCTAACCCTAACCCTAACCCTAACACTAACCCTAACGCTTACCCGAAGCCTTACCCTCACCCGTCCCCTAATCCTAACCCGTACGCTAACACTAACCGTACCCTAACACGTACGCTCACCCTAAAGCGTTGTCGTACCCTAACCTGTACCCTAAACCTTCCCCGTCCCCTTACCCTAACCCTAACCCTAACCCTAACCCTAACCCTTACTCGAAGCCTTACCCTCACCCGTCCCCTAATCCTAACCCGTACGCTAACACTAACCCGTACCCTAACACGTACGCTCACCCTAAACCGTTGTCGTAACCTAACCTGTACCCTAAACCGTCCCCGTCCCCGTCCCCTAACCCTAACCCTAACCCTAACACTAACCCTTACCCGAAGCCTTACCCTCACCCGTCCCCTAATCCCAACCCGTACGCTAACACTAACCCGTACCCTAACACGTACGCTCACCCTAAACCGTTGTCGTACCCTAACCTGTACCCTAAACCGTCCCCGTCCCCTAACCCTAACCCTAACCCTAACCCTAACCCTAACCCTTACCCGAAGCCTTACCCTCGCCTGTCCCCAAATCCTAATCCGTACGCTAACCCTAACCCGTACCCTAACATGTACGCTCACCGTAAACCGTTGTCGTACCCTAACCTGTACCCTAAACCGTCCCCGTCCCCTAACCCTAACCCTAACCCTTACCCTAACCCTAACCCTAATCCTAACCCTTACCCGAAGCCTTACCCTCACCCGTCTCCTAATCCTAACCCGTACGCTAACACTAACCCGTATCCTAACATGTACGATCACCCTAAACCGTTGTCGTACCCTAACCTGTACCCTAAACCGTCCCCGTCCCCTAACCCTAACCCTAACCCTAACCCTAACCCTTACCCGAAGCCTTACCCTCACCCGTCCCCTAATCCTAACCCATACGCTAACACTAACCCGTACCCTAACACGTACGCTCACCCTAAACCGTTGTCGTACCCTAACCTGTACCCTAAACCGTCCCCGTCCCCTAACCCTAACCCTAATCCTAACCCTTACCCGAAGCCTTACCCTCACCCGTCCCCTAATCCTAACCCGTACGCTAACACTAACCCGTACCCTAACACGTACGCTCACCCTAAACCGTTGTCGTACCATAACCTGTACCCTAAACATTCCCCGTCCCCTAACCCTAACCCTAACCCTAACCCTAACCCTAACCCTTACCCGAAGCCTTACCCTCACCCGTCCCCTAATCCTAACCCGTACGCTAACACTAACCCGTACCCTAACACGTACGCTCACCCTAAACCGTTGTCGTACCCTAACCTGTACCCTAAACCGTCCCCGTCCCCGTCCCCTAACCCTAACCCTAACCCTA
The DNA here is from genome assembly GCF_059928025.1 of Delphinapterus leucas. NCBI lineage: Eukaryota > Metazoa > Chordata > Mammalia > Artiodactyla > Monodontidae > Delphinapterus > Delphinapterus leucas. The sequence goes on along the minus strand of NC_143143.1, from coordinate 89,130,314 downwards.
ACCCTTACCCGAAGCCTTACCCTTACCCGTCCCCTAATCCTAACCCGTACGCTAACACTAACTCGTACCCTAACACGTACGCCCACCCTAAACCGTAATCGTACCCTAACCTGTACCCTAAACTGTCCCCGTCCCCGTCCACTAACCCTAACCCTAACTCTAACCCTAACTCTAACCTGAAGCCTTACCCTCACCCGTCCCCTAATCCTAACCCGTACGCTAACGCTAACCCGTACCCTAACACGTACGCTCACCCTAAACCGTTGTCGTACCCTAACCTGTAACCTAAACCGTCCCCGTCCCCTAACCCTAAC
>NC_143143.1:89107500-89125000 GCF_059928025.1 Delphinapterus leucas | reverse complement strand
TCCACTAACCCTAACCGTAACTCTAACCCTAACCCTAACCTGAAGCCTTACCCTCACCCGTCCCCTAATCCTAACCCGTACGCTAACGCTAACCCGTACCCTAACACGTACGCTCACCCTAAACCGTTGTCGTATTCTAACCTGTAACCTAAACCGTCCCCGTCCCCTAACCTTAACCCTAACCCTAACCCTAACCCTAACACTTACCCGAAGCCTTACCCTCACCCGTCCCCTAATCCTAACCCGTACACTGCCACTAAACCGTACCCTAACACGTCCGCTCACCCTAAACCGTTGTCGTACCCTAACCTGTACCCTAAACGGTCCCCGTCCCCTAACCCTAACCCTAACCCTAAGCCTTACCCGAAGTCTTACCCTCACCCGTCCCCTAATCCTAACCCTTACGCTAACACTAACCCATACCCTAACACGTACGCTCACCCTAAACTATTGTCGCACCCTAACCTGTACCCTAAACCGTCCCCGTCCCCTAACCCTAACCCTAACCCTAACCCTAACCCTAACCCTTACCCGAAGCCTTACGCTCACCCGTCCCGTAATCCTAAACCGTACGCTAACACTAACCCGTACCCTAAGACGTACGCTCACCCTAAAACGTTGTCGTACCCTAACCTGTACCCTAAACCGTCCCCGTCCCCTAACCCTAACCCTAACCCTAACCCTAACCCTAACACTTACCCGAAGCCTTACCCTCACCCGTCCCCTAATCCTAACCCGTACGCTAACACTAACCCGTACCCTAACACGTACACTCACCCTAAACCGTTGTCGTACCATAACCTGTACCCTAAACCGTCTCCGTCCCCTAACCCTAACCCTAAGCCTAACCCTAACCCTTACCCGAAGCCTTACCCTCACCCGTCCCCTAATCCTAACCCGTACGCTAACACTAACCCGTACCCTAAGACGTACGCTCACCCTAAACCGTTGTCGTACCCTAACCTGTACCCTAAACCGTCCCCGTCCCCTAACCCTAACCCTAACCCTAAGCCTTACACGAAGCTTTACCCGCAACCGTCCCATAATCCTAACCCGTACGCTAACACTAACCCGTACCCTAACACGTACGCTCACCCTAAACCATTGTCGTACCCTAAACTGTACCCTAAACCGTCCCCGTCCCCGTCCCCTAACCCTAACCCTAACCCTAACCCTAACCCTAACCCGAAGCCTTACCCTCACCCGTCCCCTAATCCTAAACCGTACGCTAACACTAACCCGTACCCTAACACGTACCCTCACCCTAAACCGTTGTCATACCCTAACCTGTACCCTAAACCGTCCCCGTCCCCTAACCCTAACCCTAACACTAACCCTTACCCGAAGCCTTACCCTCACCCGTCCCCTAATCCTAACCCGTACGCTAACACTAACCAGTACCCTAACACGTACGCTCACCCTAAACCGTTGTCGTACCCTAACGTGTACCCTAAACCGTCACCGTCCTCTAACCCTAACCCTAACCCTAACCCTAACCCTAACCCTTACCCGAAGCCTTACCCTCACCCGTCCCCTAATCCTAACCCGTATGCTAACACTAACCCATACCCTAACACGTACGCTCACCCTAAACCGTTGTCGTACCCTAACATGTACCCTAAACCGTCCCGGTCCCCTAACCCTAACCCTAACCCTAACCCTAACCCTAACCCTTACCCGAAGCCTTACTCTCACCCGTCCCCTAATCCTACCGCGTACGCTAACACTAACCCATACCCTAACACGTACGCTCACCCTAAACCGTTGTCGTACCCTAACCTGTACCCTAAACCGTCCTCGTCCCCTAACCCTAACCCTAACCCTAACCCTAACCCTAACCCTTACCCGAAGCCTTACCCTCACCCGTCCCCTAATCCTAACCCGTACGCTAACACTAATTCGTACCCTAACACGTACGCTCACCCTAAACCGTTGTCGTAAACTAACCTGTACCCTAAACCGTCCCCGTCCCCGTCCCCTAACCCTAACCCTAACCCTAACACTAACCCTTACCCGAAGCCTTACCCTCACCCGTTCCCTAATCCTAACCCGTACGCTAACACTAACCCGTACCCTAACACGTACGCTCACCCTAAACCGTTGTCGTACCCTAACCTGTACCCTAAACCGTCCCCGTCCCCTAACCCTAACCCTAACCCTAACCCTAACCCTTACCCGAAGCCTTACCCTCACCCGTCCCCTACACCTAACCCGTACACTAGCACTAACCCGTACCCTAACACGTACGCTCACCCTAAACCGTTGTCGTACCCTAACCTGTACCCTAAACCGTCCCCGTCCCCGTCCCCTAACCCTAATCCTAACCCCAACCCTTACCCGAAGCCTTACCCTCACCCGTCCCCTTATCCTAACCCGTACGCTAACACTAACCCGTATCCTAACACGTACGCTCACCCTACACCGTTGTCGTACGCTAACCTGTACCCTAAACCGTCCCCGTCCCCGTCCCCGTCCCCGTCCCCTAACCCTAACCCTAAACCTTACCCGAAGCCTTACCCTCACCCGTCCCCTAATCCTAACCCGTACGCTAACACTAATCCGTACCCTAACACGTACGCTCACCCTAAACAGTTGTCGTACACTAACCTGTACCCTAAACCGTCCCCGTCCCCTAACCCTAACCCTAACCCTAAACCTAACCCTAACCCTTACCCGTAGCCTTACCCTCACCCGTCCCCTAATCCTAACTCGTACGCTAACACTAAACCGTACCCTAACACGTACGCTCACCCTAAACCGTTGTCGTACCCTTACCTCTACCCTAAACCGTGCCCGTCCCCTAACCCTAACCCTAACCCTAACCCTAACCCTAACCCTTACCCGAAGCCTTACCCTCACCCGTCCCCTAATCCTAACCCGTACGCTAACACAAACCCGTACCCTAACATGTACGCTCACACTAAACCGTTGTCGTTTCCTAACCTGTACCCTAAACCGTCCCCGTCCCCTAACCCTAACCCTAACCCTAACCCTAACCCTAACGCTTACCCGAAGCCTTACCCTCACCCGCCCCCTAATCCTAACCCGTACGCTAACACTAACCCGTACCCTAACACGTACGATCGCCCTAAACCGTTGTCGTACCCTAACCTGTACCCTAAACCGTCCCCGTCCCCTAACCCTAACCCTAACCCTAACCCTAACCCTAACCCTTACCCGAAGCCTTACCCTCACCCGTCCCCTAATCCTAACCCGTACGCTAACACTAACGCGTACCCTAACACGTACGATCACCCTAAACTGTTGTCGTACCCTAACCTGTACCCTAAACCATCCCCGTCCCCTAACCCTAACACTAACCCTAACCCTAACCCTAACACTTACCCGAAGCCTTACCCTCACCCGTCCCCTAATCCTAACCCGTACGCTAACACAAACCCGTACCCTAACACGTACGCTCACCCTAAACCGTTGTCGTACCCTAACCTGTACCCTAAACCGTCCCCGTCCCCGTCCCCGTCCCCTAACCCTAACCCTAACCCTAACCCTTACCCGAAGCCTTACCCTCACCCGTCCCCTAATCCTAACCCGTACGCTAACACTAACCCGTACCCTAACACGTACGCTCACCCTAAACCGTTGTCGTACCCTAACCTGTACTCTAAACCGTCCCCGTCCCCTAACCCTAACCCTAACCCTAACCCTAACACTTAACCGAAGCCTTACCTTCACCCGTCCCCTAATCCTAACCCGTACGCTAACACTAACCCGTACCCTAACACGTACGCTCACCCTAAACCGTTGTCGTACACTAACCTGTACCCTAAACCGTCCCCGTCCCCTAACCCTAACCCTAACCCTAACCCTAACCCTAACCCTAACCCTTACCCGAAGCCTTACACTCACCCGTCCCCTAATCCTAACCCGTACGCGAACACTAACCCGTACCCTAACACGTACGATCGCCCTAAACCGTTGTCGTACCCTAACCTGTACCCTAAACCGTCCCCGTCCCCTAACCCTAACCCTAACCCTAACCCTAACCCTTACCCGAAGCCTTACCCTCACCCGTCCCCTAATCCTAACCCGTACGCTAACACTAACGCGTACCCTAACACGTACGATCACCCTAAACTGTTGTCGTACCCTAACCTGTACCCTAAACCATCCCCGTCCCCTAACCCTAACACTAACCCTAACCCTAACCCTAACACTTACCCGAAGCCTTACCCTCACCCGTCCCCTAATCCTAACCCGTACGCTAACACAAACCCGTACCCTAACACGTACGCTCACCCTAAACCGTTGTCGTACCCTAACCTGTACCCTAAACCGTCCCCGTCCCCGTCCCCGTCCCCAAACCCTAACCCTAACCCTAACCCTTACCCGAAGCCTTACCCTCACCCGTCCCCTAATCCTAACCCGTACGCTAACACTAACCCGTACCCTAACACGTACGCTCACCCTAAACCGTGGTCGTACCCTAACCTGTACTCTAAACCGTCCCCGTCCCCTAACCCTAACCCTAACCCTTAACCGAAGCCTTACCCTCACCTGTCCCCTAATCCTAACCCGTACGCTAACACTAACCCGTACCCTAACACGTACGCTCACCCTAAAACATTGTCGTACACTAACCTGTACCCTAAACCGCCCCCGTCCCCTAACCCTAACCCTAACCCTAACCCTAACCCTAACCCTTACCCAAAGCCTTACACTCACCCGTCCCCTAACCCTAACCCGTACGCGAACACTAACCCGTACCCTAACATGTACGCTCACCCTAAACCGTTGTCGTACCCTAACCTGTACCCTAAACCGTCCCCGTCCCCGTCCCCTAACCCTAACCCTAACCCTAACCCTAACCCTAACCCTTACCCGAAGCCTTACCCTCACCCGTCCCCTAATCCTAACCCGTACGGTAACACTAACCCGTACCATAACACGTACGCTCACCCTAAACCGTTGTCGTACCCTAACCTGTACCCTAAACCGTCCCCGTCCCCGTCCCCTAACCCTAATCCTAACCCCAACCCTTACCCGAAGCCTTACCCTCACCCGTCCCCTTATCCTAACCCGTACGCTAACACTAACCCGTACCCTAACACGTACGCTCACCCTACACCGTTGTCGTACGCTAACCTGTACCCTAAACCGTCCCCGTCCCCGTCCCCGTCCCCGTCCCCTAACCCTAACCCTAACCCTTACCCGAAGCCTTACCCTCACCCGTCCCCTAATCCTAACCCGTACGCTAACACTAATCCGTACCCTAACACGTACGCTCACCCTAAACAGTTGTCGTACACTAACCTGTACCCTAAACCGTCCCCGTCCCCTAACCCTAACCCTAACCCTAAACCTAACCCTAACCCTTACCCGTAGCCTTACCCTCACCCGTCCCCTAATCCTAACTCGTACGCTAACACTAAACCGTACCCTAACACGTACGCTCACCCTAAACCGTTGTCGTACCCTAACCTCTACCCTAAACCGTGCCCGTCCCCTAACCCTAACCCTAACCCTAACCCTAACCCTAACCCTTACCCGAAGCCTTACCCTCACCCGTCCCCTAATCCTAACCCGTACGCTAACACTAACCCGTACCCTAACACGTACGCTCACCCTAAACCGTTGTCGTACCCTAACCTGTACTCTAAACCGTCCCCGTCCCCTAACCCTACCCCTAACCCTAACCCTAACCCTTAACCGAAGCCTTACCCTCACCCGTCCCCTAATCCTAACCCGTACGCTAACACTAACCCGTACCCTAACACGTACGCTCACCCTAAACCGTTGTCGTACACTAACCTGTACCCTAAACCGTCCCCGTCCCCTAACCCTAACCCTAACCCTAACCCTAACCCTAACCCTTACCCGAAGCCTTACACTCACCCGTCCCCTAATCCTAACCCGTACGCGAACACTAACCCGTACCCTAACACGTACGCTCACCCTAAACCGTTGTCGTACCCTAACCTGTACCCTAAACCGTCCCCGTCCCCTAACCCTAACCCTAACCCTAACCCTAACCCTTACCCGAAGCCTTACCCTCACCCGTCCCCTAATCCTAACCCGTACGCTAACACTAACGCGTACCCTAACACGTACGATCACCCTAAACTGTTGTCGTACCCTAACCTGTACCCTAAACCATCCCCGTCCCCTAACCCTAACACTAACCCTAACCCTAACCCTAACACTTACCCGAAGCCTTACCCTCACCCGTCCCCTAATCCTAACCCGTACGCTAACACAAACCGTACCCTAACACGTACGCTCACCCTAAAACGTTGTCGTACCCTAACCTGTACCCTAAACCGTCCCCGTCCCCGTCCCCGTCCCCAAACCCTAACCCTAACCCTAACCCTTACCCGAAGCCTTACCCTCACCCGTCCCCTAATCCTAACCCGTACGCTAACACTAACCCGTACCCTAACACGTACGCTCACCCTAAACCGTGGTCGTACCCTAACCTGTACTCTAAACCGTCCCCGTCCCCTAACCCTAACCCTAACCCTTAACCGAAGCCTTACCCTCACCCGTCCCCTAATCCTAACCCGTACGCTAACACTAACCCGTACCCTAACACGTACGCTCACCCTAAACCGTTGTCGTACACTAACCTGTACCCTAAACCGCCCCCGTACCCTAACCCTAACCCTAACCCTAACCCTAACCCTGACCCTTACCCGAAGCCTTACACTCACCCGTCCCGTAACCCTAACCCGTACGCGAACACTAACCCGTACCCTAACATGTACGCTCACCCTAAACCGTTGTCGTACCCTAACCTGTACCCTAAACCGTCCCCGTCCCCGTCCCCTAACCCTAACCCTAACCCTAACCCTAACCCTAACCCTTACCCGAAGCCTTACCCTCACCCGTCCCCTAATCCTAACCCGTACGGTAACACTAACCCGTACCATAACACGTACGCTCACCCTAAACCGTTGTCGTACCATAACCTGTACCCTAAACCGTCCCCGTCCCCTAACCCTAACCCTAACCCTAACCCTAAACCTAACCCTAACCCTTACCCGAAGCCTTACCCTCACCCGTCCCCTAATCCTAACCCGTACGCTAACACTAACCCGTACCCTAACACGTACACTCACCCTAAACCGTTGTCGTTTCCTAACCTGTACCCTAAACCGTCCCCGTCCCCTAACCCTAACCCTAACCCTAACCCTAACCCTAACATTTACCCGAAGCCTTACCCTCACCCGTCCCCTAATCCTAACCCGTACGCTAACACTAACCCGTACCCTAACACGTACGATCACCCTAAACTGTTGTCGTACACTAAACTGTACCCTAAACCGTCCCCATCCCCTAACCCTAACCCTAACCCTAACCCTAACCCTTACCTGAAGCCTTACCCTAACCCGTCCCCTAATCCTAACCCGTACGCTAACACTAACCCGTACCCTAACACGTACGATCACCCTAAACCGTTTTCGCACCCTAACCTGTACCCTAAACCGTCCCCGTCACCTAACCCTAACACTAAACCTAACCCTAACCCTAACACTTACCCGAAGCCTTACCCTCACCCGTCCCCTAATCCTAACCCGTACGCTAACACTAAACCGTACCCTAACACGTACGATCACCCTAAACCGTTGTCGTACCCTAAACTCTACCCTAAACCGTCCCCGTACCCTAACCCTAACCCTAACCCTAACCCTAACCCTAACCCTAACCCTTACCCGAAGCCTTACCCTCACCCGTCCCCTAATCCTAACACGTACGCTAACACTAACCCGTACCCTAACACATACGCTCACCCTAAACCGTTGTCGTACCCTAACCTGTACCCTAAACCGTCCCCGTCCCCTAACCCTAACCCTAACCCTAACCCTAACCCTTACCCGAAGGCTTACCCTCACCCGTCCCCTTCTTCCTAACCCGTACGCTAACACTAACCCGTACCCTAACACGTACGATCACCCTAAACTGTTGTCGTACCCTAACCTGTACCCTAAACCATCCCCGTCCCCTAACCCTTACACTAACCCTAACCCTAACCCTCACACTTACCCGAAGCCTTACCCTCACCCGTCCCCTAATCCTAACCCGTACGCTAACACAAACCCGTACCCTAACACGTAAGCTCACCCTAAACCGTTGTCGTACCCTAACCTGTACCCTAAACCGTCCCCGTCCCCGTCCCCGTCCCCTAACCCTAACCCTAACCCTAACCCTTACCCGAAGCCATACCCTCACACGTCCCCTAATCCTAACCCGTACGCTAACACTAACCCGTACCCTAACACGTACGCTCACCCTAAACCGTTGTCGTACCCTAACCTGTACCCTAAACCGTCCCCGTCCCCTAACACTAACACTAACCCTAACCCTAAACCTAACACTTACCCGAAGCCTTACCCTCACCCGTCCCCTAATCCTAACCCGTACGCTAACACTAACCCGTACCCTAACACGTACGCTCACCCTAAACCGTTGTCGTACCCTCACCTGTACCCTAAACCGTCCCCGTCCCCGTCCCCGTCCCCGTCCCCTAACACTAACCCTAACCCTAACCCTAACCCGAAGCCTTACCCTCAACGTTCCCTAATCCTAACCCGTACGCTAACACTAACCCGTACCCTAACACGTACGCCCACCCTAAACCGTTGTCATACCCTAACCTGTACCCTAAACCGTCCCAGTCCCCTAACCCTAACCCTAACCCTAAACCTAACCCTTACCCGAAACCTTACCCTCACCAGTCCCCTAATCCTAACCCGTACGCTAACACTAACCCGTACCATAACACGTACACTCACCCTAAACCGTTGTCGTACCCTCACCAGTACCCTAAAACGTCCCCGTTCCCTAACCCTAACCCTAATCCTAACCCTAACCCTAACCCTTACCCGAAGCCTTACCCTCACCCGTCCCCTAATCCTAACCCGTACGCTAACACTAACCCGTACCCTAACATGTACGCTCACCCAAAACCGTTGTCGTACCCTAACCTGTACCCTAAACCGTCCCCTAACCCTAATCCTAACCCTAACCCTAACCCTAACCCTTACCCGAAGCCTTACCCTCACCCATCCCATAATCCTAACCCGTACGCAAACACTAACCCGGTACCCTACCACGTACGCTCACCCTAAACCGTTGTCGTACCCTAACCTGTACCCTAAACCGTCCCCGTCCCCGTCCCCTAACCCTAACCCTAACCCTAACCCTAACCCTTACCCGAAGCCTTACCCAAACCCGTCCCCTAATCCTAACCCGTACGCTAACAATAACCCGTACCCTAACACCTATGCTCACCCTAAACCGTTGTCGTACCATAACCTGTATCCTAAACCGTAACCGTCCCCTAACCCTAACCCTAACCCTAACCCTAACCTTAACCCTAACCCTTACCCGAAGCCTTACCCTCACCCGTCCCCTAATCCTAACCCGTACGCTAACACTAACGCGTACCCTAACACGTACGCTCACCCTAAACCGTTGTCATACCCTAACCTGTACCCTAAACCGTCCCCGTCCCCTAACCCTAACCCTAACCCTAACCCTAACCCTTACCCGAAGCCTTACCCTCACCCGTCCCCTAACACTAAGCCGTACCCTAACACGTACGCTCAACCTAAACCGTTGTCGTACCCTTACCTGTACCCTAAACCGTCCCCGTCCCCTAACCCTAACCCTAACCCTAACCCTAAACCTAACCCTTACCCGAAGCCTTACCCTCACCCGTCCCCTAATCCTAACCCGTACGCTAACACTAACCCGTACCCTAAAACGTACACTCACCCTAAACCGTTGTCGTACCCTAACCTGTACCCTAAACCGTCCCCGTACCCTAACCCTAACCCTAACCCTAACGCTAACCTTACCCGAAGCCTTACCCTCACCCGTCCTCTAATCCTAACCCGTACGCTAACACTAACCCGTACCCTAACACGTACGCTCATCCTAAACCGTTGTCGTACCCTAAACTGTACCCTAAACCGTCCCAGTCCCCTAACCCTAACCCTAACCATAACCCTAACCCTAAACCTTACCCGAAGCCTTACCCTCACACGTCCCCTAATCCTAACCCGTACGCTAACACTAACCCGTACCCTAACACATACGCTCACCCTAAACCGTTGTCGTAACCTAACCAGTACCCTAAACCGTCCCCGTCCCCGTCCCCTAACCCTAACCCTAACCCTAACACTAACCCTTACCCGAAGCCTTACCCTCACACGTCCCCTAATCCTAACCCGTACGCTTACACTAACCCGTAACCTAACACATACGCTCACCCTAAACCGTTGTCATACCCTGACCTGTACCCTAAACCGTCCCCGTCCCCGTCACCTAACCCTAACCCTAACCCTAACCCTAGCCCTAACCCTTACCCGAAGCCTTACCCTCACCCGTCCCCTAATCCTAACCCGTACGCTAACACTAACCCGTACCCTAACACGTACGCTCACCCTAAACCGTTGTCGTACCCTAACCTGTACCCTAAACCGTCCCCGTCCCCTAACCCTACCCCTAACCCTAACCCTAACCCTAACCCTAACCCTTACCCGAAGCCTTACCCTCACCCGTCCCATAATCCTAACCCGTACGCTACCACTAACCCGTACCCTAACACGTACGCTCACCCTAAACCGTTGTCGTATCCTAACCTGTACCCTAAACCGTCCCCGTCCCCTAACCCTAACCCTAACCCTATCCCTAACCCTAACCCTTACCCGAAGCCTTACCCTTACCCGTCCCCTAATCCTAACCCGTACGCTAACACTAACCCGTACCCTAACACGTACGCTCACCCTAAACCGTTGTCGTACCCTAACCTGTACCCTAAACCGTCCCCGTCCCCGTCCGCTAAACCTAACCCTAACCCTAACCCTAACCCTTACCCGAAGCCTTACCCTCACCCATCCCCTAATCCTAACCCGTACGCTAACACTAACCCGTACCCTAACACGTACGCTCACCCTAAACCGTTGTCGTACCATAACCTGTACCCTAAACAGTCCCCGTACCCTAACCCTAACCCTAACCCTCACCCTAACCCTTACCCGAAGCCTTACCCTCACCCGTCACCTAAACCTAACCCGTACGCTAACACTAACCCGTACCCTAACACGTACTCTCACCCTAAACGGTTCTCGTACACTAACCTGTAACCTAAACCGTCCCCGTCCCCGTCCCCTAACCCTAACCCTAACCCTAACCCTTACCCGAAGCCTTACCCTCACCCGTCCCCTAATCCTAACACGTACGCTAACACAAACCCGTACCCTAACACGTACGCTCACCCTAAACCGTTGTCGTACCCTAACCTGTACCCTAACCCGCCCCGTCCCCGTCCCCTAACCCTAAACCTAACCCTTACCCGAAGCCTTACCCTCACCTGTCCGCTAATCCTAACCCGTACTCTAACACTAACCCGTACCCTAACACGTACGCTCACCCTAATCCGTTGTCGTACCCTAACCTGTACCCTAAACCGTCCCCGTCCCCGTCCCCGTCCCCTAACCCTAACCCTAACCCTAACCCTAACCCTTACCCGAAGCCTTACCCTCACCCGTTCCCTAATCCTAACCCGTACGCTAACACTAACCCGTACCCTAACACGTACGCTCACCCTAAACCGTTGTCGTACCCTAACCTGTACCCTAAACCGTCCCCGTCCCCTAACACTAACACTAACCCTAACCCTAAACCTAACACTTACCCGAAGCCTTACCCTCACCCGTCCCCTAATCCTAACCCGTACGCTAACACTAACCCGTACCCTAACACGTACGCTCACCCTAAACCGTTGTCGTACCCTCACCTGTACCCTAAACCGTCCCCGTCCCCGTCCCCGTCCCCGTCCCCTAACACTAACCCTAACCCTAACCCTAACCCGAAGCCTTACCCTCAACGTTCCCTAATCCTAACCCGTACGCTAACACTAACCCGTACCCTAACACGTACGCCCACCCTAAACCGTTGTCATACCCTAACCTGTACCCTAAACCGTCCCAGTCCCCTAACCCTAACCCTAACCCTAAACCTAACCCTTACCCGATACCTTACCCTCACCAGTCCCCTAATCCTAACCCGTACGCTAACACTAACCCGTACCATAACACGTACACTCACCCTAAACCGTTGTCGTACCCTCACCAGTACCCTAAAACGTCCCCGTTCCCTAACCCTAACCCTAATCCTAACCCTAACCCTAACCCTTACCCGAAGCCTTACCCTCACCCGTCCCCTAATCCTAACCCGTACGCTAACACTAACCCGTACCCTAACATGTACGCTCACCCAAAACCGTTGTCGTACCCTAACCTGTACCCTACACCGTCCCCTAACCCTAATCCTAACCCTAACCCTAACCCTAACCCTTACCCGAAGCCTTACCCTCACCCATCCCATAATCCTAACCCGTACGCAAACACTAACCCGGTACCCTACCACGTACGCTCACCCTAAACCGTTGTCGTACCCTAACCTGTACCCTAAACCGTCCCCGTCCCCGTCCCCTAACCCTAACCCTAACCCTAACCCTAACCCTTACCCGAAGCCTTACCCAAACCCGTCCCCTAATCCTAACCCGTACGCTAACAATAACCCGTACCCTAACACCTATGCTCACCCTAAACCGTTGTCGTACCATAACCTGTATCCTAAACCGTAACCGTCCCCTAACCCTAACCCTAACCCTAACCCTAACCTTAACCCTAACCCTTACCCGAAGCCTTACCCTCACCCGTCCCCTAATCCTAACCCGTACGCTAACACTAACGCGTACCCTAACACGTACGCTCACCCTAAACCGTTGTCATACCCTAACCTGTACCCTAAACCGTCCCCGTCCCCTAACCCTAACCCTAACCCTAACCCTAACCCTTACCCGAAGCCTTACCCTCACCCGTCCCCTAACACTAAGCCGTACCCTAACACGTACGCTCAACCTAAACCGTTGTCGTACCCTTACCTGTACCCTAAACCGTCCCCGTCCCCTAACCCTAACCCTAACCCTAACCCTAAACCTAACCCTTACCCGAAGCCTTACCCTCACCCGTCCCCTAATCCTAACCCGTACGCTAACACTAACCCGTACCCTAAAACGTACACTCACCCTAAACCGTTGTCGTACCCTAACCTGTACCCTAAACCGTCCCCGTACCCTAACCCTAACCCTAACCCTAACGATAACCTTACCCGAAGCCTTACCCTCACCCGTCCTCTAATCCTAACCCGTACGCTAACACTAACCCGTACCCTAACACGTACGCTCACCCTAAACCGTTGTCGTACCCTAAACTGTACCCTAAACCGTCCCCGTCCCCTAACCCTAACCCTAACCATAACCCTAACCCTAAACCTTACCCGAAGCCTTACCCTCACACGTCCCCTAATCCTAACCCGTACGCTAACACTAACCCGTACCCTAACACATACGCTCACCCTAAACCGTTGTCGTACCCTAACCAGTACCCTAAACCGTCCCCGTCCCCGTCCCCTAACCCTAACCCTAACCCTAACACTAACCCTTACCCGAAGCCTTACCCTCACACGTCCCCTAATCCTAACCCGTACGCTTACACTAACCCGTAACCTAACACATACGCTCACCCTAAACCGTTGTCATACCCTAACCTGTACCCTAAACCGTCCCCGTCCCCGTCACCTAACCCTAACCCTAACCCTAACCCTAGCCCTAACCCTTACCCGAAGCCTTACACTCACCCGTCCCCTAATCCTAACCCGTACGCTAACACTAACCCGTACCCTAACACGTACGCTCACCCTAAACCGTTGTCGTACCCTAACCTGTACCCTAAACCGTCCCCGTCCCCTAACCCTACCCCTAACCCTAACCCTAACCCTAACCCTAACCCTTACCCGAAGCCTTACCCTCACCCGTCCCATAATCCTAACCCGTACGCTACCACTAACCCGTACCCTAACACGTACGCTCACCCTAAACCGTTGTCGTATCCTAACCTGTACCCTAAACCGTCCCCGTCCCCTAACACTAACCCTAACCCTATCCCTAACCCTAACCCTTACCCGAAGCCTTACCCTTACCCGTCCCCTAATCCTAACCCGTACGCTAACACTAACCCGTACCCTAACACGTACGCTCACCCTAAACCGTTGTCGTACCCTAACCTGTACCCTAAATCGTCCCCGTCCCCGTCCGCTAAACCTAACCCTAACCCTAACCCTAACCCTTACCCGAAGCCTTACCCTCACCCATCCCCTAATCCTAACCCGTACGCTAACACTAACCCGTACCCTAACACGTACGCTCACCCTAAACCGTTGTCGTACCATAACCTGTACCCTAAACAGTCCCCGTACCCTAACCCTAACCCTAACCCTCACCCTAACCCTTACCCGAAGCCTTACCCTCACCCGTCACCTAAACCTAACCCGTACGCTAACACTAACCCGTACCCTAACACGTACTCTCACCCTAAACGGTTCTCGTACCCTAACCTGTAACCTAAACCGTCCCCGTCCCCGTCCCCTAACCCTAACCCTAACCCTAACCCTTACCCGAAGCCTTACCCTCACCCGTCCGCTAATCCTAAACCGTACGCTAACACTAACCCGTACCCTAAGACGTACGCTCACCCTAAACCGTTGTCGTACCCTAACCTGTACCCTAAACCGTCCCCGTCCCCGTCACCGTCCCCTAACCCTAACCCTAACCCTAACCCTAACCCTTACCCGAAGCCTTACCCTCAACCGTCCCATAATCCTAACCCGTACGCTAACACTAACCCGTACCCTAACACGTACGCTCACCCTAAACCCTTGTCGTAACCTAACGTGTACCCTAAACCGTCCCCGTCCCCGTCCCCGTCCCCTAACCCTAGCCCTAAACCTAACACTTACCCGAAGCCTTACCCTCACCCGTCCCCTAATCCTAACCCGTACACTAACACTAACCCGTATCCTAACACGTACGCTCACCTTAAACTGTTGTCGTACCCTAACCTGTACCCTAAACCGTCCCCGTCCCCTAACCCTAACCCTAACCCTAACCCTAACCCTTGCCCGAAGCCTTACCCTCACCCGTACCCTAATCCTATCCCGTACGCTAACACTAACCCGTACCCTAACACGTACGCTCATACCCTAACAAGTACGCTCACCCTAAACTGTTGTCGTACACTAACCTGTACCCTAAACCGTACCCGCCTCCGTCCCCTAACCCTAACCCTAACACTAACCCTAACCCTTACCCGAAGCCTTACCCTCACCCGTCCCCTAATCCTAACCCGTACGCTAACACTAACCCATACCCTAACACGTACGCTCACCCTAAACATTTGTCGTACCCTAACCTGTATCCTAAACCGTCCCCGTCCCCGTCCCCTAACCCTAACCCTAACCCTAACCCTAACCTTAACCCTTACCCAAAGCCTTACCCTCACCGTCCCCTAATCCTGACCCATACGCTAACACTAACCCGTACCCTAACACATACGCTCACCCTAAACCGTTGTCGTACCCTAACCTGTACCCTAAACCATCCCCGTCCCAGTCCCCGTCCCCTAACCCTAACCCTAACCCTAACCCTTACCCGAAGCCTTACACTCACCCGTCCCCTAATCCTAACCCGTACGCTAACACTAACCCGTACCCTAACACGTACGCTCACCCGAAACCGTTGTCGTACCCTAACCTGTACCCTAAACCGTCCCCGTCCCCTAACCCTAACCCTAACCCTAACCCTAACCCTAACGCTTACCCGAAGCCTTACCCTCACCCGTCCCCTAATCCTAACCCGTACGCTAACACTAACCCGTACCCTAACACGTACGCTCACCCTAAACCGTTGTAGTAACCTAACCTGTACCCTAAACCGTCCCCGTCCCCGTCCCCGTCCCCTAACCCTAACCCTAACCCTAACCCTAACCCTTACCCGAAGCCTTACCCTCACCCGTCCCCTAATCCTAACCCGTACGCTAACACTAACCCGTACCCTAACACGTACGCTCACCCTAAACCGTTGTCGTACCATAACCTGTACCCTAAACCGTCCCCGTCCCCGTCCCCTAACCCTAACCCTAACCCTAAGCCTTACCCGAAGCCTTACACTCACCCGTCCCCTAATCCTAACCCGTACGCTAACACTAACCCGTACCCTAACACGTACGCTCACCCTAAATCGTCGTCGTACACTAACCTGTACCATAAACCGTCCCCGTCCCCTAACCCTAACCCTAACCCTAACCCTAACCCTTACCCGAATCCTTACCCTCACCCGTCCCCTAATCCTAATCCGTACGCTAACACTAACCCGTACCCTAACACGTACACTCACCCTAAATCGTTGTCGTACCCTAAACCGTCCCCGTCCCCGTCCCCGTCCCCTAACCCTAACCCTAACCCTAACCCGAAGCCTTACCCTCACCCGTCCCCTAATCCTAAGCCGTACGCTAACACTAACCCGTACCCTAACACGTACGCTCACCCTAAACCGTTGTCATACCCTAACCTGTACCCTAAACCGTCCCCATCCCCTAACCCTAACCCTAACCCTAACCCTAACCCTTACCCGAAGCCTTACCCTCACCCGTCCCCTAATCCTAACCCGTACGCTAACACTAACCCGTACCCTAACACGTACGCTCACCCTAAACTGTTGTCGTACCCTAACCTGTACACTAAACCGTTCCCGTCCCCTAACCCTAAACCTAACCCTAACCCTAACCCTTACCCGAAGCCTTACCCTCACCCGTCCCCTAATCCTAACCCGTACGCTAACACTAACCCGTACCCTAACACGTACGCTCACCCTAAACCGTTGTCGTACCCTAACCTGTACCCTAAACCGTCCCCATCCCCGTCCCCTAACCCTAAACCTAACCCTAACCCTAAACCTTACCCGAAGCCTTACCCTCACCCGTCCTCTAATCCTAACCCGTACGCTAACACTAACCCGTACCCTAACACGTACGCTCACCCTAAACCGTTGTCGTACCCTAACCTGTACCCTAAACCGTCCCCGTCCCCGTCCCCTAACCCTAACCCTAACCCTAACCCTAACCCTTACCCGAAGCCTTACCCTCACCCGTCCCCTAATCCTAACCCGTACGCTAACACTAACCCGTACCCTAACACGTACGCTCACCCTAAACCCTTGTCGTACCCTAACCTGTACCCTAAACCGTTCCTGTCCCCTAACCCTAACCCTAACCCTAACCCTAACCCTAACCCTTACCCGAAGCCTTACCCTCACCCGTCCCCTAATCCTAACCCGTACGCTAACACTAACCCGTACCCTAACACGTACGCTCACCCTAAACCGTTGTCGTACACTAACCTGTACCCTAAACCGTCCCCGTCCCCTAACCCTAACCCTAACCCTATCCCTAACCCTTACCCGAAGTCTTCCCCTCACCCGTCCCCGAATCCTAACCCATACGCTAACACTAACCCGTACCCTAACACGTACGCTCACCCGAAACCGTTGTCGTACCCTAACCTGTACCCTAAACCGTCCCCGTCCCCTAACCCTAACCCTAACACTAACCCTAACCCTAACCCTTACCCGAAGCCT
>NC_143143.1:89100000-89102500 GCF_059928025.1 Delphinapterus leucas | reverse complement strand
ACGTACGCTCACCCTAAACCCTTGTCGTACCCTAAACTGTACCCTAAACCGTCCCCGTCCCCTAACCCTAACCCTAACCCTAACCCTAACACTTACCCGAAGCCTTACCCTCACCCGTCCCCTAATCCTAACCCGTACGCTAACACTAACCCAAACCCTAACACGTAAGCTCACCCTAAACCGTTGTCGTACCCTAACCTGTACCCTAAACGATCCCCGTCCCCTAACCCTAACCCTAACCCTAACCCTAACCTTAACCCTTACCCAAAGCCTTACCCTCACCAGTCCCCTAATTCTGACCCATACGCTAACACTAACCCGTACCCTAACACGTACGCTCACCCTAAACCGTTGTCGTACCCTAACCTGTACCCTAAACCATCCCCGTCCCCGTCCCCGTCCACTAACCCTAACCCTAACCCTAACCCTTACCCGAAGCCTTACCCTCACCCGTCCCCTAATCCTAACCCGTACGCTTACACTAACCCGTACCCTAACACGTACGCTCACCCTAAACCGTTGTCGTACCCTAACCTGTACCCTAAACCGTCCCCGTCCCCTAACCCTAACCCTAACCCTAACCCTTACCCGAAGCCTTACCCTCACCCGTTCCCTAATCCTAACCCGTACGCTAACACTAAACCGTACCCTAACACGTACGCTCACCCTAAACTGTTGTCGTACCCTAACCTGTAACCTAAACCGTCCCCGTCCCCTAACACTAACCCTAACCCTAACCCTAACCCTAACCCTTGCCCGAAGCCTTACCCTCACCCGTCCCCTAATCCTAACCCGTACGCTAACTCTAACCCGTACCCTAACACGTACGCTCACCCTAAACCGTTGTCGTACACTAACCTGTACCCTAAACCGTCCCCGTCCCCTAACCCTAACCCTAACCCTAACCCTAACCCTAACCCTTACCCGAAGCCTTACCCTCACCCGTCCCCTAATCCTAACCCGTATGCTAACACTAACCCGTACCCTAACACGTACGCTCACCCTAAACCGTTATCGTACCCTAACCTGTACCCTAAACCGTGCCCGTCTTCTAAAGCTAACCCTATCCCTAACCATAACCCTTACCCGAAGCCGTACCCTCACCCGTCCCCTAATCCTAACCCGTACGCTAACACTAACACGTGCCCTAACATGTACGCTCACCCTAAACCGTTGTCGTACCCTAACCTGTACCCTAAACCGTCCCCGTCCCCGTCCCCTAACCCTAACCCTAACCCTAACCCTAACCGTTACACGAAGCCTTACCCTCACCCGTCCCTTAATCCTAACCCGTACGCTAACACTAACCCATAACCTAACACGTAAGCTCACCCTAAACCATTGTCGTACCCTAACCTGTACCCTAAACCATCCCCGTCCCCTAACCCTAACCCTAACCCTAACCCTAACCTTAACCCTTACCCAAAGCCTTACCCTCACCCGTCCCCTAATCCTGACCCATACGCTAACACTAACCCGTACCCGAACATGTACGCTCACCCTAAACCGTTGTCGTACCCTAACCTGTACGCTAAACCATCCCCGTCCCCGTCCCCGTCCCCTAACCCTAACCCTAACCCTAACCCTTACCCGAAGCCTTACCCTCACCCGTCCCCTAATCCTAACCCATACGCTAACACTAACCCGTACCCTAACACGTATGCTCACCCTAAACCGTTGTCGTACCCTAACCTGTACCCTAAACCGTCCCCGCCCCCTAACCCTAACCCTAACCCTAACCCTAACCCTTACCCGAAGCCTTACCCTCACCCGTCCCCTAATCCTAACCCGTACGCTAACACTAACCCGTACCATAACACGTACGCTCACCCTAAACCGTTGTCGTACCCTAACCTGTACCATAAACCGTCCCCGTCCCCTAACAATAACCCTAACCCTAACCCTAACCTTAACCCTAACCCTTACCCGAAGCCTTACCCTCACCCGTCCCCTAATCCTAACCCTTACGCTAACACTAACGCATACCCTAACACGTACGCTCACCCTAAACCGTTGCGTACCCTAATCTTTACCCTAAACCGTCCCCGTCCCCTAACCCTAACCCTAACCCTTACCCGAGGCCTTACCCTCACCCGTCCCCTAATCCTAACCCGTACGCTAACACTAACCCGTGCCCTAACATGTACGCTCACCCTAAACCGTTGTCGTACCCTAACATGTACCCTAAACCGTCCCCGTCCCCTAACCCTAACCCTAACCCTAACCCTAACCCTAACCCTAACCCTAACCCTAACCCTAACCCTAACCCTAACCCTAACCCTAACCCTAACCCTAACCTAACCCTAACCCTAACCCTAACCCTAACCCTAACCCTAACCCTAACCCTAACCCTAACCCTAACCCTAACCCTAACCCTAACCCTAACCCTAACCCTAACCCTAAACCGTCCCCGTCCCCGTCCCCTAACCCTAACCCTAACCCTAACCCTAACCCTTACCCGAAGCCTTACCCTCACCCGTCCCCTAATCCTAACCCGTAC
>NC_143143.1:89082500-89097500 GCF_059928025.1 Delphinapterus leucas | reverse complement strand
AACCGTTGTCGTACCCTAACCTGTACCCTAAACCATCCCCGTCCCCGTCCCCGTCCACTAACCCTAACCCTAACCCTAACCCTTACCCGAAGCCTTACCCTCACCCGTCCCCTAATCCTAACCCGTACGCTTACACTAACCCGTACCCTAACACGTACGCTCACCCTAAACCGTTGTCGTACCCTAACCTGTACCCTAAACCGTCCCCGTCCCCTAACCCTAACCCTAACCCTAACCCTTACCCGAAGCCTTACCCTCACCCGTTCCCTAATCCTAACCCGTACGCTAACACTAAACCGTACCCTAACACGTACGCTCACCCTAAACTGTTGTCGTACCCTAACCTGTAACCTAAACCGTCCCCGTCCCCTAACACTAACCCTAACCCTAACCCTAACCCTAACCCTTGCCCGAAGCCTTACCCTCACCCGTCCCCTAATCCTAACCCGTACGCTAACTCTAACCCGTACCCTAACACGTACGCTCACCCTAAACCGTTGTCGTACACTAACCTGTACCCTAAACCGTCCCCGTCCCCTAACCCTAACCCTAACCCTAACCCTAACCCTAACCCTTACCCGAAGCCTTACCCTCACCCGTCCCCTAATCCTAACCCGTATGCTAACACTAACCCGTACCCTAACACGTACGCTCACCCTAAACCGTTGTCGTACCCTAACCTGTACCCTAAACCGTGCCCGTCTTCTAAAGCTAACCCTATCCCTAACCATAACCCTTACCCGAAGCCGTACCCTCACCCGTCCCCTAATCCTAACCCGTACGCTAACACTAACACGTGCCCTAACATGTACGCTCACCCTAAACCGTTGTCGTACCCTAACCTGTACCCTAAACCGTCCCCGTCCCCGTCCCCTAACCCTAACCCTAACCCTAACCCTAACCGTTACACGAAGCCTTACCCTCACCCGTCCCTTAATCCTAACCCGTACGCTAACACTAACCCATAACCTAACACGTAAGCTCACCCTAAACCATTGTCGTACCCTAACCTGTACCCTAAACCATCCCCGTCCCCTAACCCTAACCCTAACCCTAACCCTAACCTTAACCCTTACCCAAAGCCTTACCCTCACCCGTCCCCTAATCCTAACCCGTACGCTAACACTAACCCAAACCCTAACACGTAAGCTCACCCTAAACCGTTGTCGTACCCTAACCTGTACCCTAAACCGTCCCTGTCCCCTAACCCTAACCCTAACCCTAACCCTAACATTAACCCTTACCCAAAGCCTTACCCTCACCCGTCCCCTAATCCTGACCCGTACGCTAACACTAACCCGTACCCTAACACGTACGCTCACCCTAAACCGTTGTCGTACCCTAACCTGTACCCTAAACCATCCCGGTCCCCGTCCCCGTCCACTAAGCCTAACCCTAACCCTAACCCTTACCCGAAGCCTTACCCTCACCCGTCCCCTAATCCTAACCCGTACGCTTACACTAATCCGTACCCTAACACGTACGCTCACCCTAAAACGTTGTCGTACCCTAACCTGTACCCTAAACCGTCCCCGTCCCCTAACCCTAAACCTAACCCTAACCCTAAACCTATCCCTTACCTGAAGCCTTACCCTCACCCGTCCCCTAATCCTAACCCGTACGCTAACACTAACCCGTACCCTAACACGTACGCTCACCCTAAACCCTTGTCGTACCCTAAACTGTACCCTAAACCGTCCCCGTCCCCTAACCCTAACCCTAACCCTAACCCTAACACTTACCCGAAGCCTTACCCTCACCCGTCCCCTAATCCTAACCCGTACGCTAACACTAACCCAAACCCTAACACGTAAGCTCACCCTAAACCGTTGTCGTACCCTAACCTGTACCCTAAACGATCCCCGTCCCCTAACCCTAACCCTAACCCTAACCCTAACCTTAACCCTTACCCAAAGCCTTACCCTCACCCGTCCCCTAATCCTGACCCATACGCTAACACTAACCCGTACCCTAACACGTACGCTCACCCTAAACCGTTGTCGTACCCTAACCTGTACCCTAAACCATCCCCGTCCCCGTCCCCGTCCACTAACCCTAACCCTAACCCTAACCCTTACCCGAAGCCTTACCCTCACCCGTCCCCTAATCCTAACCCGTACGCTTACACTAACCCGTACCCTAACACGTACGCTCACCCTAAACCGTTGTCGTACCCTAACCTGTACCCTAAACCGTCCCCGTCCCCTAACCCTAACCCTAACCCTAACCCTTACCCGAAGCCTTACCCTCACCCGTTCCCTAATCCTAACCCGTACGCTAACACTAAACCGTACCCTAACACGTACGCTCACCCTAAACTGTTGTCGTACCCTAACCTGTAACCTAAACCGTCCCCGTCCCCTAACACTAACCCTAACCCTAACCCTAACCCTAACCCTTGCCCGAAGCCTTACCCTCACCCGTCCCCTAATCCTAACCCGTACGCTAACTCTAACCCGTACCCTAACACGTACGCTCACCCTAAACCGTTGTCGTACACTAACCTGTACCCTAAACCGTCCCCGTCCCCTAACCCTAACCCTAACCCTAACCCTAACCCTAACCCTTACCCGAAGCCTTACCCTCACCCGTCCCCTAATCCTAACCCGTATGCTAACACTAACCCGTACCCTAACACGTACGCTCACCCTAAACCGTTATCGTACCCTAACCTGTACCCTAAACCGTGCCCGTCTTCTAAAGCTAACCCTATCCCTAACCATAACCCTTACCCGAAGCCGTACCCTCACCCGTCCCCTAATCCTAACCCGTACGCTAACACTAACACGTGCCCTAACATGTACGCTCACCCTAAACCGTTGTCGTACCCTAACCTGTACCCTAAACCGTCCCCGTCCCCGTCCCCTAACCCTAACCCTAACCCTAACCCTAACCGTTACACGAAGCCTTACCCTCACCCGTCCCTTAATCCTAACCCGTACGCTAACACTAACCCATAACCTAACACGTAAGCTCACCCTAAACCATTGTCGTACCCTAACCTGTACCCTAAACCATCCCCGTCCCCTAACCCTAACCCTAACCCTAACCCTAACCTTAACCCTTACCCAAAGCCTTACCCTCACCCGTCCCCTAATCCTGACCCATACGCTAACACTAACCCGTACCCGAACATGTACGCTCACCCTAAACCGTTGTCGTACCCTAACCTGTACGCTAAACCATCCCCGTCCCCGTCCCCGTCCCCTAACCCTAACCCTAACCCTAACCCTTACCCGAAGCCTTACCCTCACCCGTCCCCTAATCCTAACCCATACGCTAACACTAACCCGTACCCTAACACGTATGCTCACCCTAAACCGTTGTCGTACCCTAACCTGTACCCTAAACCGTCCCCGCCCCCTAACCCTAACCCTAACCCTAACCCTAACCCTTACCCGAAGCCTTACCCTCACCCGTCCCCTAATCCTAACCCGTACGCTAACACTAACCCGTACCATAACACGTACGCTCACCCTAAACCGTTGTCGTACCCTAACCTGTACCATAAACCGTCCCCGTCCCCTAACAATAACCCTAACCCTAACCCTAACCTTAACCCTAACCCTTACCCGAAGCCTTACCCTCACCCGTCCCCTAATCCTAACCCTTACGCTAACACTAACGCATACCCTAACACGTACGCTCACCCTAAACCGTTGCGTACCCTAATCTTTACCCTAAACCGTCCCCGTCCCCTAACCCTAACCCTAACCCTTACCCGAGGCCTTACCCTCACCCGTCCCCTAATCCTAACCCGTACGCTAACACTAACCCGTGCCCTAACATGTACGCTCACCCTAAACCGTTGTCGTACCCTAACATGTACCCTAAACCGTCCCCGTCCCCTAACCCTAACCCTAACCCTAACCCTAACCCTAACCCTTACACGAAGCCTTACCCTCACCCGTCCCTTAATCCTAACCCGTACGCTAACACTAACCCATAACCTAACACGTAAGCTCACCCTAAACCATTGTCGTACCCTAACCTGTACCCTAAACCATCCCCGTCCCCTAACCCTAACCCTAACCCTAACCTTAACCCTTACCCAAAGCCTTACCCTCACCCGTCCCCTAATCCTGACCCATACGCTAACACTAACCCGTACCCGAACACGTACGCTCACCCTAAACCGTTGTCGTACCCTAACCTGTACGCTAAACCATCCCCGTCCCCGTCCCCGTCCCAGTCCCCTAACCCTAACCCTAACCCTTACCCGAAGCCTTACCCTCACCCGTCCCCTAATCCTAACCCGTACGCTAACACTAACACGTACCCTAAAACGTACGCTCACCCTAAACCATTGTCGTACCCTAACCTGTACCCTAAACCGTCCCCGTCCCCTATCCCTAACCCTAACCCTAACCCTAACCCTTACCCGAAGCCTTACCCTCACCCGTCCCCTAATCCTAACCCGTACGCTAACACTAACCCGTACCCTAACACGTACACTCACACTAAACCGTTGTCGTACCCTAACCTGTACCCTAAACCGTCCCCGGCCCCTAACCCTAACCCTAACCCTAACCCTAAACCTATCCCTTACCCGAAGCCTTACCCTCAACTGTCCCCTAATCCTAACCCTTACGCTAACACTAACCCGTACCCTAACACGTACGCTCACCCTAAACCGTTGTCGTACCCTAACCTGTACCCAAAACCGTCCCCGTCCCCTACCCCTAACCCTAACCCTAAACCTTACCCGAAGCCTTACCCTCACCCGTCCCCTAATCCTAACCCGTACGCTAACACTAAACAGTACCCTAACACATACGCTCACCCTAAACCTTTGTCGTACCATAACCTGTATCCTAAACCGTCCCCGTCCCCTAACCCTAACCCTAACCCTAACCCTAACCCTAACCCTAACCCTATCCCTTACCCGAAGCCTTACCCTCACCCGTCCCCTAAACCTAACCCGTACGCTAACCCTAACCCGTACCCTAACACGTACACTCACCCTAAACCGTTGTCGTACCCTAACCTGTACCCTAAACCGTCCCCGTCCCCTAACCCTAACCCTAATCCTAACCCTAACCCTAACCCTTACCCGAAGCCTTACCTTCACCCGTCCCCTAATCCTAACCCGTAGGCTAACACTAACCCGTACCCTAACACGTACGCTCACCCTAAACCGTTGTCGTACCCTAACCTGTACCCTAAACCGTCCCCGTCCCCGTCCCCTAACCCTAACCCTAACCCTAACACTAACCCTTACCCGAAGCCTTACCCTCACCCGTCCCCTAATCCTAACCCGTACGCTAACACTAACCCGTACCCTAACACGTACACTCACCCGAAACCGTTGTCGTACCCTAACCTGTACCCTAAACCGTCCCCGTCCCCTAACCCTAACCCTAACCCTTACCCGAAGCCTTACCCTCACCCGTCCCCTAATCCTAACCCGTACGCTAACACTAACCCGTACCCTAACACGTACGCTCACCCTAAACTGTTGTCGTACACTAACCTGTACCCTAAACCTTCCCCATCCCCGTCCCCTAACCGTAACCCGAACCCTAACCCAAACACTTACCCGTCCCCTAATCCTAACCCGTACGCCAACACTAACCCGTACCCTAACACGTACGCTCATCCTAAACCGTTGTCGTACCATAACCTGTACCCTAAATCGTCCCCGTCCCCGTCCCCTAACCCTAACCCTAACCCTAACCCTAACCCTAACCCTTACCCGAAGCCTTACCCTCACCCGTCCCCTAATCCTAACCCGTACGCTAACACTAACCCGTACCCTAACACGTACGCTCACCCTAAACCGTCGTCGTACCCTAACCTGTACCCTAAACCGTCCCCGTCCCCTAACCCTAACCCTAACCCTAATCCTAACCCTTACCCGAAGCCTTACCCTCACCCGTCCCCTAATCCTAACCCTTACGCTAACACTAACCCGTACCTTAACACGTACGCTCACCCTAAACCTTTGTCGTAACCTAAACCGTCCCCGTCCCCGTCCCCTAACCCTAACCCTAACCCTAACCCTAACCCGAAGCCTTACCCTCACCCGTCCCCTAACACTAACCCGTACCCTAACACGTATGCTCACCCTAAACCGTTGTCGTACCCTAACCTGTACCCTAAACCGTCCCCGTCCCCGTCCCCTAACCCTAAACCTAACCCTAATTCTAACCCTTACCCGAAGCCTTACCCTCACCCGTCCCCTAATCCTAACCCGTACGCTAACACTAACCCGTACCCTAACACGTACGCTCACCCTAAACCGTTGTCGTACACTAACCTGTACCCTAAACCTTTCCCGTCCCCGTCCCCTAACCCTAAACCTAACCCTAACCCTAACCCTTACCCGAAGCCTTACCCTCACCCGTCCCCTAATCCTAACCCGTACGCTACCACTAACCCGTACCCTAACACGTACGCTCACCCTAAACCGTTGTCGTACCCTAACCTGTACCCTAAACTGTCCCCGTCCCCTAACCCTAACCCTAAACCTAACCCTAACCCTTACCCGAAGCCTTACACTCACCCGTCCCCTAATCCTAACCCGTACGCTAACACTAACCCATACCCTAACACGTACGCTCACCCTAAACCGTTGTCGTACCCTAACCTGTACCCTAAACCGTCCCGGTCCCCTAACCCTAACCCTAACCCTAACCCTTACCCGAAGCCTTACCCTCACCCGTCCCCTAATCCTAACCCGTACGCTAACACTAACCCGTACCCTAACACGTACGCTCACCCTAAACCGTTGTCGTACCCTAACCTGTACCCTAAACCGTCCCCGTCCCCTAACCCTAACCCTAACCCTAACCCTAACCCTAACCCTTACCCGAAGCCTTACCCTCACCCGTCCCCTAATCCTAACCCGTACGCTAACACTAACCCGTACCCTAACACGTACGCTCACCCTAAACCGTTGTCGTAACCTAAACTGTACCCTAAACCATCCCCGTCCCCGTCCCCGTCCCCTAACCCTAACCCTAACCCTAACCCTTACCCGAAGCCTTACCCTCACCCATCCCCTAATCCTAACCCGTACGCTAACCCTAACACATACCCTAACACGTACGCTCACCCTAAACCGTTGTCGTACCCTAACCTGTACCCTAAACCGTCCCCGTCCCCGTCCCCTAACCCTAACCCTAACCCTAACCCTAACCCTTACCCGAAGCCTTACCCTCACCCGTCCCCTAATCCTCACCCATACGCTAACACTAACCCGTACCCTAACACGTACGCTCACCCTAAACCGTCGTCGTACCCTAACCTGTACCCTAAACCGTCCCCGTCCCCTAACCCTAACCCTAACCCTAACCCTAACCCTTACCCGAAGCCTTACCCTCACCCGTCCCCTAATCCTAACCCGTACACTAACACTAACCCGTACCCTAACACGTACGCTCCCCCTAAACCGTTGTCGTACCCTAAACCGTCCCCGTCCCCGTCCCCGTCCCCTAACCCTAACCCTAACCCTAACCTGAAGCCTTACCCTCACCCGTCACCTAATCCTAACCCGTACGCTAACACTAACCCGTACCCTAACACGTACGCTCACCCTAAACCGTTGTCATACCCTAACCTGTACCCTAAACCGTCCCCGTCCCCTAACCCTAACCTTAACCCTAACCCTAACCATTACCCAAAGCTTTACACTCACCCGTCCCCTAATCCTAAACCGTACGCTAACAGTAACCCGTACCCTAACACGTACGCTCACCCTAATCCATTGTCGAACCCTAACCTGTACCCTAAACCGTTCCCGTCCCCAACCCTATCCCTAACCCTAACCCTAACCCTAACACTTACCCAAAGCCTTACCCTCACCCGTCCCCTAATCCTAACCCGTACGCTAACACTAACCCATACCCTAACACGTACGCTCACCCTAAACCGTTGTCGTACCCTAACCTGTACCCTAAACCGTCCCCGTACCCGTCCCCTAACCCTAAACCTAACCCTAACCCTAACCCTTACCCGAAGCCTTACTCTCACCCGTCCCCTAATCCTAAGCCGTACGCTAACACTAACCCGTACCCTAACACGTATGCTCACCCTAAACCGTTGTCGTACCCTAACCTGCACCCTAAACCGTCCCGGTCCCCTAACCCTAACCCTAACCCTAACCCTAACACTAACCCATACCCTAACACGTACCCTCACCCTAAACCGTTGTCGTACCCTAACCTGTACCCTAAACCGGCCCCGTCCCCTAACCCTAACCCTAACCCTAACCCTTACCCGAAGCCTTACACTCACCCGTCCCCGAATCCTAACCCATACGCTAACACTAACCCGTACCCTAACACGTATGCTCACCCTAAACCTTTGTCGTACCCTAACCTGTACCCTAAACCGTCCCCGCCCCCAACCCTAACCCTAACCCTAACCCTAACCCTTAACCGAAGCCTTACCCTCACCCATCCCCTAATCCTAACCCGTACGCTAACACTAACCCGTACCATAACACGTACGCTCACCCTAAACCGTTGTCGTACCCTAACCTGTACCCTAAACCGTCCCCGTCCCCTAACCATAACCCTAACCCTAACCCTAACCTTAACGCTAACCCTTACCCGAAGCCTTACCCTCACCCGTCCCCTAATCCTAACCCGTACGCTAACACTAACCCATACCCTAACACGTACGCTCACCCTTAACCGTTGTCGTACACTAACCTGTACCCTAAACCGTCCCCGATCCCTAGCCCTAACCCTAACCCTAACCCTAAACCTAACCCTTACCCGAGGCCTTACCCTCACCCGTCCCCTAATCCTAACCCGTACGCTAACACTAACCCGTACCCTAACACGTACGCTCACCCTAAACAATTGTCGTACCCTAACCTGTACCCTAAACCTTCCCTGTCCCCTTACCCTAACCCTAACCTTAACCCTAGCCCTAATCCTTACATGAAGCCTTACCCTCACCCGTCCCCTAATCCTAACCCGTACGCTAACACTAACCCATAACCTAACACGTAAGCTCACCCTAAAACGTTGTCGTACCCTAACCTGTACCCTAAACCATCCCCATCCCCTAACCCTAACCCTAAACCTAACCCTAACCTTAACCCTTACCCAAAGCCTTACCCTCACCCGTCCCCTAATCCTGACCCATACGCTAACACTAACCCGTACCCTAACACGTACGCTCACCCTAAACCGTTGTCGTACCCTAACCTGTACGCTAAACCATCCCCGTCCCCATCCCCGTCCCCTAACCCTAACCCTAACACTAACCCTTACCCGAAGCCTTACCCTCACCCGTCCCCTAATCCTAACCCGTACGCTAACACTAACACGTACCCTAACATGTACGCTCACCCTAAACCGTTGTCGTACCCTAACCTGTACCCTAAACCGTCCCCGTACCCTCACCCTAACCCTAACCCTAACCCTTACCCGAAGCCTTACCCTCACCCGTCCCCTAATCCTAACCCGTACGCTAACACTAAACCGTACCCTAACATGTACGCTCACCCTAAACCGTTGTCGTACCCTAACCTGTACCCTAAACCGTCCCCATTCCCTAACCTTAACCCTAACCCTAACCCTAACCCTAACCCTTGCCCGAAACCTTACCCTCACCCGTCCCCTATTCCTAACCCGTACGCTAACACTAACCCGTACCCTAAAACGTACGCTCACCCTAAACCGTTTTCGTACACTAACCTGTACCCTAAACTGTCCCCGTCCCCTAACACTAACCCTGACCCTAACCCTAACAGTAACACTTACCCGAGCCTTACCCTCACCCGTCACATAATCCTAACCCGTACGCTAACACTAACCCATACCCTAACATGTACGCTCACCCTAAACCGTTGTCGTACCCTAACCTGTACCCTAAACCGTCCCCGTCCCCTAACCCAAACCCTAACCCTAACCCTAACCCTAACCCTTACCCAAAGCCTTACCCTCACCCGTTCCCTAATCCTAACCCGTACGCTAACACTAACCCATACCCTAACACGTACGCTCACCCTAAACCGTTGTCGTACCCTAACCTTTACACTAAACCGTCCCCGTCCCCGTCCCCTAACCCTAACCCTTACCCGAAGTCTTACCCTCACCCGTCCCCTAATCCTAACCCGTACGCTAACACTAACCCGTACCCTAACACGTACGCTTAACCTAAACTGTTGTCGTACCCTAACCTGTACCCTAAACCGTCCCCGTCCCCGTCCCCTAACCCTAACCCTAACCCTAACCCTAACCCTTACCCGAAGCCTTACCCTCACCTGTCCCCTAATCCTAACCCGTACGCTAACACTAACCCGTACCCTAACACGTACGCTCACCCTAAACGGTTGTCGTACCCTAACCTGTACCCTAAACCGTCCCCGTCCCCTAACCCTAACCCTAACCCTAACCCTAACCCTTTCCCGAAGCCTTACCCTCACCCGTCCCCTAATCCTAACCCGTACGCTAACACTAACCCGTACCCTAACACATACGCTCACCCTAAACCGTTGTCGTACCATAACATGTATCCTAAACCGTCCCCGTCCCCTAACCCTATCCCTAACCCTAACCCTAACCCTAAACCTAACCCTAACCCTTACCCGAAGCCTTACCCTCACCCGTCCCCTAATCCTAACCCGTACGCTAACACTAACCCGTACCCTAACACGTACGCTCACCCTAAACCGTTGTCGTACCCTAACCTGTACCCTAAACAGTCCCCGTCCCCTAACCCTAACCCTAACCCTAACCCTTACCCGAAGCCTTACCCAAAGCCTTACCCTCACCCGACCGCTAATCCTAACCCGTACGCTAACACTAACCCGTACCCTAACACGTACGCTCACCCTAAACCATTGTCGTACCCTAACCTGTACCCTAAACCGTCCCCGTCCCCGTCCCCGTCCGCTAACCCTAACCCTAACCCTAACCCTTACCCAAAGCCTTACCCTCACCCGTCCCCTAATCCTAACCCGTACGCTAACACTAACCCGTACCCTAACACGTACGCTCACCCTAAACTGTTGTCGTACACTAACCTGTACCCTAAACCGTCCCCGTCCCCTAACCCTAACCCTAACCCTAACCCTAACCCTAACCCTTACCCGAAGCCTTACCCTCACCCGTCCCCTAATCCTAACCCGTACGCTAACACTAACCCGTACCCTAACACGTACGCTCACCCTAAACCGTTGTCGTACACTAACCTGTACACTAAACCGTCCCTGTCCCAGTCCCCTAACCCTAACCTTAAACCTAACCCTAACCCTTACCCGAAGCCTTACCCTTACCCGTCCCCTAATGCTAACCCGTACGTTAACACTAACCCGTAACCTAACACGTACGCTCACCCTAAACCGTTGTCGTACCCTAACCTCTACCCTAAACCGTCCCCGTCCCCGTCCCCTAACCCTAACCCTAACCCTAACCCTAACCCTTACCCGAAGCCTTACCCTCACACGTCCCCTAATCCTAAACCGTACGCTAACACTAACCCGTACCCTAACACGTACGCTCACCCTAAACCGTTGTCGTACCATAACCTGTACCCTAACCCGTCTCCGTCCCCTAACCCTAACCCTAACCCTAACCCTAACCCTAACCCTTACCCGAAGCCTTACCCTCACCCGTCCCCTAATCCTAACCCGTACGCTAACACTAACCCATACCCTAACACGTAGGCTCACCCTAAACCGTCGTCGTACACTAACCTGTACCCTAAACCGTCCCCGTCCCCTAACCCTAACCCTAACCCTTACCCGAAGCCTTACACTCACCCGTCCCCTAATCCTAACCCGTACGCTAACACTAACCCGTACCCTAACACGTACGCTCACCCTAAACCGTTGTCATACCCTAAACCGTCCCCGTCCCCGTCCCCGTCCCCTAACCCTAACCCTAACGCGAAGCCTAACCCTCACCCGTCCCCTAATCCTAACCCGTACGCTAACACTAACCCGTACCCTAACACGTACGCTCACCCTAAACCATTGTCATACCCTAACCTGTACCCTAAACCGTCCCTGTCCCCTAACCCTAACCCTAACCCTAACCCTAAACCTTACCCGAAGCCTTACCCTCACCCGTCCCCTAATCCTAACCCGTACGCTAACACTAACCCGTACCCTAACACGTACGCTCACCCTAAACCGTTGTCATACCCTAACCTGTACCCTAAACCGTCCCCGTCCCCTAACCCTAACCCTAACCCTAACCCTAACCCTTACCCGAAGCCTTACCCTCACCCGTCCCCTAATCCTAACCCGTACTCTAACACTAACCCGTACCCTAACACGTACACTCACCCTAAACCGTTGTCGTACCCTAACCTGTACCCTAAACCGTCCCCGTCCCCGTCCCCGAACCCTAAACCTAACCCTAACCCTAACCCTTACCCGAAGCCTTACCCTCACCCGTCCCCTAATCCTAACCCGTACGCTAACACTAACACGTACCCTAAGACGTACGCTCACCCTAAACCGTTGTCGTACCCTACCCTGTACCCTAAACCGTCCCCGTCCCCGTCCCCTAACCCTAACCCTAACCCTAACCCTAACCCTTACCCGAAGCCTTAACCTCACCCGTCCCCTACTCCTAACCCGTACGCTAACACTAAACCGTACCCGAACACGTACGCTCACCCTAAACATTTGTCGTACCATTACCTGTACCCTAAACCGTCCCCGTCCCCTAACCCTAACCCTAACCCTAACCCTAACCCTAACCCGAAGCCTTACCCTCACCCGTCCCCTAATCGTAACCCGTACGCTAACACTAACCCGTACCCTAACACGTACGCTCACCCTAAACCATTGTCGTACCCTAACGTGTACCCTAAACCGTCCCCGTCCCCTAACCCTAACCCTAACACTAACCCTTACCCGAAGCCTTACCCTCACCCGTCCCCTAACCCTAACACGTACGCTAACACTATCCCGTACCCTAACACGTAAGCTCACCCTAAACCGTTGTCGTATCCTAACCTGTACCCTAAACCGTCCCCGTCCCCTAACCCTAACCCTAACCCTAACCCTAACCCTAACCCTTACCCGAAGCCTTACCCTCACCCGTCACCTAATCCTAACCCGTACGCTAACACTAACCCGTACCCTAACACGTATGCTCACCCTAAACCGTTGTCGTACCCTAACCTGTACCCTAAACCGTCCCGGTCCCCTAACCCTAACCCTAACCCTAACCCTAACCCTAACCCTTACCTGAAGCCTTACCCTCACCCGTCCTCTAATCCTAACCCGTAAGCTAACACTAACCCGTACCCTAACACGTACGCTCACGCTAAACCGTTGTCGTACCCTAACCTGTACCCTAAACCGTCCCCGTCCCCTAACCCTAACCCTAACCCTAACCCTAACCCTAACCCTTACCCGAAGCCTTAGCCTCACCCGTCCCCTAATCCTAACCCGTACGCCAACACTAACCCGTACCCTAACACGTACGCTCACCCTAAACCGTTGTCGTACCATAACCTGTACCCTAAACCGTCCCCGTCCCCGTCCCCTAACCCTAACCCTAACCCTAACCCTTACCCGAAGCCTTACCCTCACACGTCCCCTAATCCTACCCGTACGCTAACACTAACCCGTACCCTAACACGTACGCTCACCCTAAACCGTTGTCGTACCATTCCCTGTACCATAAACCGTCCCCGTCCCCAACCCTAACCCTAGCCCTAATCCTAACCCTAACCCTAACCCTTACCCGAAGCCTTACCCTCACCCGTCCCCTAATCCTAACCCGTACGCTAACACTAACCCGTACCCTAACACGTAGGCTCACCCTAAACCGTCGTCGTACGCTAACCTGTACCCTAAACAGTCCCCGTCCCCTAACCCTAACCCTAACCCTAACCCTAACCATTATCCGAAGCCTTACCCTCACCCGTCCCCTAATCCTAACCCGTACGCTAACACTAACCCGTACCCTAACACGTACGCTCACCCTAAACCGTTGTCGTACCCTAAACCGTCCCCGTACCCGTCCCCGTCCCCTAACCCTAACCCTAACCCTAACCCTAACCCGAAGCCTTACCCTCACCCGTCCCCTAATCCTAACCCGTACGCTAACACTAACCCGTACCCTAACACGTACGCTCACCCTAAACTGTTGTCATACCCTAACCTGTACCCTAAACCGTCCGCTAACCCTAACCCTAACCCTGACCCTAACCCTTACCCGAAGCCTTACCCTCACCCGTCCCCTAATCCTAACCCGTACGCTAACACTAATCCATACCCTAACACGTACGCTCACCCTAAACCGTTGTCGTACCCTAACCTGTACCCTAAACCGTCCCCGTCCCCGTCCCCTAACCCTAAGCCTAACCCTAACCCTAACCCTTACCCGAAGCCTTACCCTCACACGTCCCCTAATCCTAACCCGTACGCTAAAACTAACTCGTACCCTAACACGTACGCTCACCCTAAACCGTTGTCGTACCATAACCTGTACCCTAAACCGTCCCCGTCCCCTAACCCTAACCCTAACCCTAACCCTAACCCTTACCCGAAGCCTTACCCTAAGCCGTCCCCTAATCCTAACCCGTACGCTAACACTAACCCGTACCCTACCACGTACGCTCACCCTAAACCATCGTCGTACCCTAACCTGTACCCTAAACCGTCCCCGTGCCCTAACCCTAACCCTAACCCTAACCCTTACCCGAAGCCTTACTCTCACCCGTCCCCTAATCCTAACCCGTACGCTAACACTAACCCGTACCCTAACACGTACGCTCACCCTAAACCGTTGTCGTACCCTAAACCGTCCCCGTCCCCGTCCCCGTCCCCTAACCCTAACCCTAACCCTAACCCTAACCCGAAGGCTTACCCTCACCCTTCCCCTAATCCTAACCCGTACGCTAACACTAACCCGTACCCTAACACGTACGCTCACCCTAAACCGTTGTCATACCCTAACCTGTACCCTAAACCGTCCCCGTACCCTAACCCTAAACCTAACCATAACCCTAACCCTTACCCGAAGCCTTACCCTCACCCGTCCCCTAATCCTAAGGCGTACGCTAACACTAACCCGT
>NC_143143.1:89070000-89072500 GCF_059928025.1 Delphinapterus leucas | reverse complement strand
CCCCTAATCCTAACCCGTACTCTAACACTAACCCGTACCCTAACACGTACACTCACCCTAAACCGTTGTCGTACCCTAACCTGTACCCTAAACCGTCCCCGTCCACGTCCCCGAACCCTAAACCTAACCCTAACCCTAACCCTTACCCGAAGCCTTACCCTCACCCGTCCCCTAATCCTAACCCGTACGCTAACACTAACACGTACCCTAAGACGTACGCTCACCCTAAACCGTTGTCGTACCCTACCCTGTACCCTAAACCGTCCCCGTCCCCGTCCCCTAACCCTAACCCTAACCCTAACCCTAACCCTTACCCGAAGCCTTAACCTCACCCGTCCCCTACTCCTAACCCGTACGCTAACACTAAACCGTACCCGAACACGTACGCTCACCCTAAACATTTGTCGTACCATTACCTGTACCCTAAACCGTCCCCGTCCCCTAACCCTAACCCTAACCCTAACCCTAACCCTAACCCGAAGCCTTACTCTCACCCGTCCCCTAATCGTAACCCGTACGCTAACACTAACCCGTACCCTAACACGTACGCTCACCCTAAACCATTGTCGTACCCTAACGTGTACCCTAAACCGTCCCCGTCCCCTAACCCTAACCCTAACACTAAACCTTACCCGAAGCCTTACCCTCACCCGTCCCCTAACCCTAACACGTACGCTAACACTATCCCGTACCCTAACACGTAAGCTCACCCTAAACCGTTGTCGCATCCTAACCTGTACCCTAAACCGTCCCCGTCCCCTAACCCTAACCCTAACCCTAACCCTAACCCTAACCCTTACCCGAAGCCTTACCCTCACCCGTCACCTAATCCTAACCCGTACGCTAACACTAACCCATACCCTAACACGTACGCTCACCCTAAACCGTTGTCGTACCCTAACCTGTACCCTAAACCGTCCCGGTCCCCTAACCCTAACCCTAACCCTAACCCTAACCCTAACCCTTACCTGAAGCCTTACCCTCACCCGTCCTCTAATCCTAACCCGTACGCTAACACTAACCCGTACCCTAACACGTACGCTCACGCTAAACCGTTGTCGTACCCTAACCTGTACCCTAAACCGTCCCCGTCCCCTAACCCTAACCCTAACCCTAACCCTAACCCTAACCCTTACCCGAAGCCTTAGCCTCACCCGTCCCCTAATCCTAACCCGTACGCCAACACTAACCCGTACCCTAACACGTACGCTCACCCTAAACCGTTGTCGTACCATAACCTGTACCCTAAACCGTCCCCGTCCCCGTCCCCTAACCCTAACCCTAACCCCAACCCTTACCCGAAGCCTTACCCTCACACGTCCCCTAATCCTACCCGTACGCTAACACTAACCCGTACCCTAACACGTACGCTCACCCTAAACCGTTGTCGTACCATAACCTGTACCATAAACCGTCCCCGTCCCCTAACCCTAACCCTAGCCCTAATCCTAACCCTAACCCTAACCCTTACCCGAAGCCTTACCCTCACCCGTCCCCTAATCCTAACCCGTACGCTAACACTAACCCGTACCCTAACATGTACGCTCACCCTAAACCGTCGTCGTACGCTAACCTGTACCCTAAACAGTCCCCGTCCCCTAACCCTAACCCTAACCCTAACCATTACCCGAAGCCTTACCCTCACCCGTCCCCTAATCCTAACCCGTACGCTAACACTAACCCGTACCCTAACACGTACGCTCACCCTAAACCGTTGTCGTACCCTAAACCGTCCCCGTCCCCGTCCCCGTCCCCTAACCCTAACCCTAACCCTAACCCTAACCCGAAGCCTTACCCTCACCCGTCCCCTAATCCTAACCCGTACGCTAACACTAACCCGTACCCTAACACGTACGCTCACCCTAAACCGTTGTCATACCCTAACCTGTACCCTAAACCGTCCGCTAACCCTAACCCTAACCCTGACCCTAACCCTTACCCGAAGCCTTACCCTCACCCGTCCCCTAATCCTAACCCGTACGCTAACACTAATCCATACCCTAACACGTACGCTCACCCTAAACCGTTGTCGTACCCTAACCTGTACCCTAAACCGTCCCCGTCCCCATCCCCTAACCCTAAGCCTAACCCTAACCCTAACCCTTACCCGAAGCCTTACCCTCACACGTCCCCTAATCCTAACCCGTACGCTAAAACTAACTCGTACCCTAACACGTACGCTCACCCTAAACCGTTGTCGTACCATAACCTGTACCCTAAACCGTCCCCGTCCCCTAACCCTAACCCTAACCCTAACCCTAACCCTTACCCGAAGCCTTACCCTCAGCCGTCCCCTAATCCTAACCCGTACGCTAACACTAACCCGTACCCTACCACGTACGCTCACCCTAAACCATCGTCGTACCCTAACCTGTACCCTAAACCGTCCCCGTGCCCTAACCCTAACCCTAACCCTAACCCTTACCCGAAGCCTTACTCTCACCCGTCCCCTAATCCTAACCCGTACGCTAACACTAACCCGTACCCTAACACGTACGCT
>NC_143143.1:89060000-89067500 GCF_059928025.1 Delphinapterus leucas | reverse complement strand
CTAACCCTAACCCTAACCCTTACACGAAGCCTTACCCTCTCCCGTCCCCTAATCCTAACCCGTACGCTAACACTAACCCGTACCCTAACACGTACGCTCACCCTAAACCGTTGTCGTACCCTCACCTGTACCCTAAACCGTCCCCGTCCCCGTCCCCTAACCCTAAACCTAACCCTAACCCTAACACTTACCCGAAGCCTTACCCTCACCCGTCCCCTAATCCTAACCCGTACGCTAACACTAACCCGTACCCTAACACGTACGCTCACCCTAAACCATTGTCGTACCCTAACCTGTACCCTAAACCGTCCCCGTCCCCGTCCCCTAACCCTAACCCTAACCCTAACCCTAACCCTTACCTGAAGCCTTACCCTCACCCGTCCCCTAATCCTAACCCGTATGCTAACACTAACCCGTACCCTAACACGTACGCTCACCCTAAACCGTTGTCGTACCCAAACCTGTACCCTATACCGTCCCTGTCCCATAACCCTAACCCTAACCCTAACCGTAACCCTAACCCTAAACCTTACCCGAAGCCTTACCCTCACCCGTCCCCTAATCCTAACCCGTACGCTAACACTAACCCGTACCCTAACACGTACGCTCACCCTAAACTGTTGTCGTACCCTAACCTGTACCCTAAACCGTCCCCGTCCCCTAACCCTAACCCTAACCCTAACCCTAACCCTTTCCCGAAGCCTTACCCTCACCCGTCCCCTAATCCTAACCCGTACGCTAACACTAACCCGTACCCTAACACGTACGCTCACCCTAAACCGTTGTCGTACCCTAACCTGTACCCTAAACCGTCCTCGTCCCCGTCCCCTAACCCTAACCCTAACCCTAACCCTAACCCTTACCCGAAGCCTTACCCTCACCCGTCCCCTAATCCTAACCCGTACGCTAACACTAACCCGTACCCTAACACGTACGCTCACCCTAAACCGTTGTCGTACCCTAACCTGTACCCTAAACCGTCCCCGTCCCCGTCCCCGTCCCCTAACCCTAACCCTAACCTAACCCTTTCCCGAAGCCTTACCCTCACCCGTCCCCTAATCCTAACCCGTACGCTAACACTAACCCGTACCCTAACACGTACGCTCACCCTAAACCATTGTCGTACCCTAACCTGTACCCTAAACCGTCCCCGTCCCCTAACCCTAACCCTAACCCTAACCCTTACCCGAAGCCTT
Source organism: Delphinapterus leucas (assembly GCF_059928025.1). NCBI lineage: Eukaryota > Metazoa > Chordata > Mammalia > Artiodactyla > Monodontidae > Delphinapterus > Delphinapterus leucas. The sequence continues at coordinate 89,066,304 of NC_143143.1, read as the reverse complement.
ACCCTCACCCGTCCCCTAATCCTAACCCGTACGCTAACACTAACCCGTACCCTAACACGTACGCTCACCCTAAACCGTTGTCGTAACCTAACCTGTACCCTAAACCGTCCCCGTCCCCTAATCCTAACCCTAACCCTAACCCTAACCCTAACCCTTACACGAAGTCTTACCCTCACCCGTCCCCTAATCCTAACCCGTACGCTGACACTAACCCGTACCCTAACACGTACGCTTCCCTAAACTGTTGTCGTACCCTAACCTGTACCCTAAACCGTCCCCGTCCCCTAACCCTAACCCTAACCCTAACCCTAACCCTAACCCGAAGCCTTACCCTCACCCGTCCCCTAATCGTAACCCGTACGCTAACACTAACCCGTACCCTAACACGTACGCTCACCCTAAACCATTGTCGTACCCTAACGTGTACCCTAAACCGTCCCCGTCCCCTAACCCTAACCCTAACACTAACCCTTACCCGAAGCCTTACCCTCACCCGTCCCCTAACCCTAACACGTACGCTAACACTATCCCGTACCCTAACACGTAAGCTCACCCTAAACCGTTGTCGTATCCTAACCTGTACCCTAAACCGTCCCCGTCCCCTAACCCTAACCCTAACCCTAACCCTAACCCTAACCCTTACCCGAAGCCTTACCCTCACCCGTCACCTAATCCTAACCCGTACGCTAACACTAACCCGTACCCTAACACGTACGCTCACCCTAAACCGTTGTCGTACCCTAACCTGTACCCTAAACCGTCCCGGTCCCCTAACCCTAACCCTAACCCTAACCCTAACCCTAACCCTTACCTGAAGCCTTACCCTCACCCGTCCTCTAATCCTAACCCGTACGCTAACACTAAACCGTACCCTAACACGTACGCTCACGCTAAACCGTTGTCGTACCCTAACCTGTACCCTAAACCGTCCCCGTCCCCTAACCCTATCCCTAACCCTAACCCTAACCCTAACCCTTACCCGAAGCCTTAGCCTCACCCGTCCCCTAATCCTAACCCGTACGCCAACACTAACCCGTACCCTAACACGTACGCTCACCCTAAACCGTTGTCGTACCATAACCTGTACCCTAAACCGTCCCCGTCCCCGTCCCCTAACCCTAACCCTAACCCCAACCCTTAACCGAAGCCTTACCCTCACACGTCCCCTAATCCTACCCGTACGCTAACACTAACCCGTACCCTAACACGTACGCTCACCCTAAACCGTTGTCGTACCATAACCTGTACCATAAACCGTCCCCGTCCCCTAACCCTAACCCTAGCCCTAATCCTAACCCTAACCCTAACCCTTACCCGAAGCCTTACCCTCACCCGTCCCCTAATCCTAACCCGTACGCTAACACTAACCCGTACCCTAACACGTACGCTCACCCTAAACCGTCGTCGTACGCTAACCTGTACCCTAACCAGTCCCCGTCCCCTAACCCTAACCCTAAACCTAACCCTAACCATTACCCGAAGCCTTACCCTCACCCGTCCCCTAATCCTAACCCGTACGCTAACACTAACCCGTACCCTAACACGTACGCTCACCCTAAACCGTTGTCGTACCCTAAACCGTCCCCGTCCCCGTCCCCGTCCCCTAACCCTAACCCTAACCCTAACCCTAACCCGAAGCCTTACCCTCACCCGTCCCCTAATCCTAACCCGTACGCTAACACTAACCCGTACCCTAACACGTACGCTCACCCTAAACCGTTGTCATACCCTAACCTGTACCCTAAACCGTCCGCTAACCCTAACCCTAACCCTGACCCTAACCCTTACCCGAAGCCTTACCCTCACCCGTCCCCTAATCCTAACCCGTACGCTAACACTAATCCATACCCTAACACGTACGCTCACCCTAAACCGTTGTCGTACCCTAACCTGTACCCTAAACCGTCCCCGTCCCCGTCCCCTAACCCTAAGCCTAACCCTAACCCTAACCCTTACCCGAAGCCTTACCCTCACACGTCCCCTAATCCTAACGCGTACGCTAAAACTAACTCATACCCTAACACGTACGCTCACCCTAAACCGTTGTCGTACCATAACCTGTACCCTAAAACGTCCCCGTCCCCTAACCCTAACCCTAACCCTAACCCTAACCCTTACCCGAAGCCTTACCCTCAGCCGTCCCCTAATCCTAACCCGTACGCTAACACTAACCCGTACCCTACCACGTACGCTCACCCTAAACCATCGTCGTACCCTAACCTGTACCCTAAACCGTCCCCGTGCCCTAACCCTAACCCTAACCCTAACCCTTACCCGAAGCCTTACTCTCACCCCTCCCCTAATCCTAACCCGTACGCTAACACTAACCCGTACCCTAACACGTACGCTCACCCTAAACCGTTGTCGTACCCTAAACCGTCCCCGTCCCCGTCCCCGTCCCCTAACCCTAACCCTAACCCTAACCCTAACCCTTACCCGAAGCCTTACCCTCTCCCGTCCCCTAATCCTAACATGTACGCTAACACTAACCCGTACCCTAACACGTACGCTCACACTAAACCGTTGTCGTACCCTAACCTGTACCCTAAACCGTCCCCGTCCCCGTCCCCTAACCCTAAACCTAACCCAAACCCTAACCCTTACCCGAAGCCTTACCCTCACCCGTCCCCTAATCCTAAACCGTACGCTAACACTAACCCGTACCCTAACACGTACGCTCACCCTAAACCATTATCGTACCCTAACCTGTACCCTAAACCGTCCCCGTCCCCGTCTTCTAACCCTAACCCTTACCCGAAGCCTTACCCTCACCCGTCCCCTAATCCTAACCCGTACGCTAACACTAACCCGTACCCTAACACGTACGCTCACCCTAAACCGTTGTCGTACCCTAACCTGTACCCTAAACCGTCCCCGTCCCCGTCTCCGTCCCCTAACCCTAACCCTAACCCTTCCCCGAAGCCTTACCCTCACCCGTCCTCTAATCATAACCCGTACGCTAACACTAACCCGTACCCTAACACGTACGCTGACCCTAAACCGTTCTCGTACCCTAACCTGTACCCTAAACCGTCCCCGTCCCCTAATCCTAACCCTAACCCTAACCCTAACCCTAACCCTTACACGAAGTCTTACCCTCACCCGTCCCCTAATCCTAACCCGTACGCTAACACTAACCCGTACCCTAAAACGTACGCTCACCCTAAACTGTTGTCGTACCCTAACCTGTACCCTAAACCGTCCCCGTCCCCTAACCCTAACCCTAACCCTAACCCTAACCCTAACCCTAACCCTTACCCGAAGCCTTACCCTCACCCGTACCCTAATCCTAACTCGTACGCTAACACTAACCCGTACCCTAACACGTACGCTCACCCTAAACTGTTGTCGTACACTAACCTGTACCCTAAACCATCCCCGTCCCCTAACCCTAACTCTAACCTTAACCCTAACCCTAACCCTAACCCGAAGCCTTACCCTCACACGTCCCCTAATCCTAACCCGTACGCTAACACTAACCCGTACCCTAACACGTACGCTCACCCTAAACCGTTGTCGTACCATAACCTGTACCCTAAACCGTGCCCGTCCCCTAACCCTAACCCTAACCCTAACCCTAACCCTTACCCGAAGCCTTACCCTCACCCGTCCCCTAATCCTAACCCGTACGCTAACACTAACCCATACCCTAACACGTACGCTCACCCTAAACCGTCGTCGTACCATAACCTGTACCCTAAACGGTCCCCGTCACCTAACGCTAACCCTAACCCTAACCCTAACCCTTACCCGAAGCCTTACTCTCACCCGTCCCCTAATCCTAACCCGCACGCTAACACTAACCCGTACCCTAACACGTACGCTCACCCTAAACCGTTGTCGTACCCTAAACCGTCGCCGTCCCCGTCCCCGTCCTCTAACTCTAACCCTAACCCTAACCCTAACCCGAAGGCTTACCCTCACCCGTCACCTAATCCTAACCCGTACGCTAACACTAACCCGTACCCTAACACGTACGCTCACCCTAAACCGTTGTCCTACCCTAACCTGTACCCTAAACCGTCACCGTCCCCTAACCCTAAACCTAACCCTAACCCTAACCCTTACCCGAAGCCTTACCCTCACCCGTCCCCTAATCCTAACCCGTACGCTAACACTAACCCGTACCCTAACACGTACGCTCACCCTAAACCGTTGTCGTACCCTAACCTGTACCCTAAAACGTCCCCGTCCCCTAACCCTAAACCTAACCCTAACCCTAACCCTAACCCTTACCCGAAGCCTTACCCTCTCCCGTCCCCTAATCCTAACCCGTACGCTAACACTAACCCGTACCCTAACACGTACGCTCACCCTAAGCCGTTTTCGTAACCTAACCTGTACCCTAAACCGTCCCCGTCCCCGTCCCCGTCCCCTAACCCTAACCCTAACACTAACCCTTACCCTCAGCCGTCCCCTAATCCTAACCCGTACGCTCACACTAACCCGTACCCTAACACGTACGCTCACCCTAAACCGTTGTCGTAACCTAACCTGTACCCTAAACCGTCCCCGTCCCCGTCCCCTAACCCTAACCCTAACCCTAACACTAACCCTTACCCGAAGCCTTACCCTCACCCGTGCCCTAATCCTAACCCGTACGCTAACACTAACCCGTACCCTAACACGTACGCTCACCCTAAACCGTTGTCGTACCCTAACCTGTATCCTAAACCGTCCCCGTCCCCGTCCCCTAACCCTAACCCTAACCCTAACCCTAACCCTTACCTGAAGCCTTACCCTCACCCGTCCCCTAATCCTAACCCGTATGCTAACACTAACCCGTACCCTAACACGTACGCTCACCCTAAACCGTTGTCGTACCCAAACCTGTACCCTATACCGTCCCTGTCCCATAACCCTAACCCTAACCCTAACCGTAACCCTAACCCTAAACCTTACCCGAAGCCTTACCCTCACCCGTCCCCTAATCCTAACCCGTACGCTAACACTAACCCGTACCCTAACACGTACGCTCACCCTAAACTGTTGTCGTACCCTAACCTGTACCCTAAACCGTCCCCGTCCCCTAACCCTAACCCTAACCCTAACCCTAACCCTTTCCCGAAGCCTTACCCTCACCCGTCCCCTAATCCTAACCCGTACGCTAACACTAACCCGTACCCTAACACGTACGCTCACCCTAAACCGTTGTCGTACCCTAAACTGTACCCTAAACCGTCCCCGTCCCCGTCCCCTAACCCTAACCCTAACCCTAACCCTAACCCTTACCCGAAGCCTTACCCTCACCCGTCCCCTAATCCTAACCCGTACGCTAACACTAACCCGTACCCTAACACGTACGCTCACCCTAAACCGTTGTCGTACCCTAACCTGTACCCTAAACCGTCCCCGTCCCCGTCCCCGTCCCCTAACCCTAACCCTAACCTAACCCTTTCCCGAAGCCTTACCCTCACCCGTCCCCTAATCCTAACCCGTACGCTAACACTAACCCGTACCCTAACACGTACGCTCACCCTAAACCATTGTCGTACCCTAACCTGTACCCTAAACCGTCCCCGTCCCCTAACCCTAACCCTAACCCTAACCCTTACCCGAAGCCTTACCCTCACCCGTCCCCTAATCCTAACCCGTACGCTAACACTAACCCGTACCCTAACACGTACGCTCACCCTAAACCGTTGTCGTAACCTAACCTGTACCCTAAACCGTCCCCGTCCCCTAATCCTAACCCTAACCCTAACCCTAACCCTAACCCTTACACGAAGTCTTACCCTCACCCGTCCCCTAATCCTAACCCGTACGCTGACACTAACCCGTACCCTAACACGTACGCTTCCCTAAACTGTTGTCGTACCCTAACCTGTACCCTAAACCGTCCCCGTCCCCTAACCCTAACCCTAACCCTAACCCTAACCCTTACCCGAAGCCTTACCCTCACCCGTACCCTAATCCTAACTCGTACGCTAACACTAACCCGTACCCTAACACGTACGCTCACCCTAAACCGTTGTCGTACACTAACCTGTACCCTAAACCATCGCCGTCCCCTAACCCTAACCCTGACCTTAACCCTAACCCTAACCCTTACCCGAAGCCTTACCCTCATCCGTCCCCTAATCCTAACCCGTACGCTAACACTAACCCGTACCCTAACACGTACGCTCACCCTAAACCGTTGTCGTACCCTAACCTGTACCCTATACCGTCCCCGTCCCCTAACCCTAACCCTAACCCTAACCCTAACCCTAACCCTTACCCGAAGCCTTACCCTCACCCGTCCCCTAATCCTAACCCGTACGCCAACACTAACCCGCACCCTAACACGTACGCTCACCCTAAA
>NC_143143.1:88990000-89055000 GCF_059928025.1 Delphinapterus leucas | reverse complement strand
GTCTCCGTCCCCTAACCCTAACCCTAACCCTAACCCTAACCCTAACCCGAAGCCTTACCCTCACCCGTCCCATAATCCTAACCCGTACGCTAACACTAACCCGTACCGTAACACGTACGCTCACCCTAAACCGTTGCCATACCCTAACCTGTACCCTAAACCGTCCCCGTCTCCTAACCCTAACCCTAACCCTAACCCTAACCCTTACCCGAAGCCTTACCCTCACCCGTCCCCTAATCCTAACCCGTACGCTAACACTAACCCGTACCCTAACACGTACGCTCACCGTAAACTGTTGTCGTACCCTAACCTGTACCCTAAACCGTCCCCGTCCCCTAACCCTAACCCTAACCCTAACCCTAACCCTAACCCTAACCCGAAGCCTTACCCTCACCCGTCCCCTAATCCTAACCCGTACGCTAACACTAACCCGTACCCTAAACGTACGCTCACCCTAAACTGTTGTCGTACCCTAACCTTTACCCTAAACCGTCCCGGTCCCCTAACCCTAACCCTAACCATAACCATAACCCTAACCCTTACCCGAAGCCTTACCCTCACCCGTCCCCTAATCCTAACCCGTACGCTAACACTAACCCGTACCCTAACACGTACGCTCACCCTAAACAGTTGTCGTACCCTAACCTGTACCCTAAACCGTCCCCGTCCCCTAACCCTAACCCTAACCCTAAGCCTAAACCTAACACTTACCCGAAGCCTTACCTTCACCCGTCCCCTAATCCTAACCCGTACGCTAACACTAACCCGTACCCCAACACGTACGCTCACCCTAAACTGTTGTCGTACCCTAACCTGTACCCTAAACCGTCCCCGTCCCCTAACCCTAACCCTAACCCTAACCATAAGCCTAACCCTAAACCTTACCCGAAGCCTTACCCTCACCCGTACCCTAATCCTAACACGTACGCTAACACTAACCCGTACCCTAACACGTACGCTCACCCTAAACCGTTGTCGTACACTAACCTGTACCCTAAACCGTCCCCGTCCCCTAACCCTAACCCTAAACTTAACCCTAACCCTAACCCTTACCCGAAGCCTTACCCTCACCCGTCCCCTAATCCTAACCCGTACGCTAACACTAACCCGTACCCTAACACGTATGCTCACCCTAAACCGTTGTCGTACCCTAACCTGTACCCTAAACCGTCCCCGTCCCCGTCCCCTAACCCTAACCCTAACCCTAACCCTAACCCTTACCCGAAGCCTTACCCTCACCCGTCCCCTAATCCTAACCCGTACGCTAACACTAACCCATACCCTAACACGTACGCTCACCCTAAACCGTTGTCGTACCCTAAACCGTCCCCGTCCCCTTCCCGGTCCCCTAACCCTAACCCTAACCCTAACCCTAACCCGAAGCCTTACCCTCACCCGTCCCCTAATCCTAACCCGTACGCTAACACTAACCCGTACCCTAACACGTACGCTCACCCTAAACCGTTGACATACCCTAACCTGTACCCTAAACCGTCCCCGTCCCCTAACCCTAACCCTAACCCTAACCCTAACCCTTACCCGAAGCCTTACCCTCACCCGTCCCCTAATCCTAACCCGTACGCTAACACTAACCCGTACGCTAACACGTAAGCTCACCCTAAACCGTTGTCGTACCATAACCTGTACCCTACACCGTCCCCGTCCCCTAACCCTAACCCTAACCCTAACCCTAACCCTAACCCTTACCCGAAGCCTTACCTTCACCCGTCCCCTAATCCTAACCCGTACGCTAACACTAACCCGTACTCTAACACGTACGCTCACCCTAAACTGTTGTCATACCCTAACCTGTACCCTAAACCGTCCCCGTCCCCTAACCCTAACCCTAACCCTAACCCTAACACTAACCCTTACCCGAAGCCTTACCCTCACCCGTCCCCTAATCCTAACCCGTACGCTAACACTAACCCCTACCCTAACACGTACGCTCACCGTAAACCGTTTTCGTACCCTAACCTGTACCCTAAACCATCCCCGTCTCCGTCCCCTAACCCTAACCCTAACCCTAACCCTAACCCTAACCCGAAGCCTTACCCTCACCCGTCCCATAATCCTAACCCGTACGCTAACACTAACCCGTACCGTAACACGTACGCTCACCCTAAACCTTTGCCATACCCTAACCTGTACCCTAAACCGTCCCCGTCTCCTAACCCTAACCCTAACCCTAACCCTAACCCTTACCCGAAGCCTTACCCTCACCCGTCCTCTAATCCTAACCCGTACGCTAACACTAACCCGTACCCTAACACGTACGCTCACCCTAAACCGTTGTCATACCCTAACCTGTACCCTAAACCGTCCCCATCCCCTAACCCTAACCCTAACCCTAACCCTAACCCTAACCCTAACCCTTACCCGAAGCGTTACCCTCACCCGTCCCCTAATCCTAACCCGTACGCTAACACTAACCCGTACCCTAACATGTACGGTCACCCTAAACTGTTGTACCCTAACCTGTACCCTAAACCGTCCCCGTCCCCTAACCCTAACCCTAACCCTAACCCTAACCCCAACCCTTTCCCGAAGCCTTACCCTCACCCGTCCCCTAATCCTAACCCGTACGCTAACACTAACCCGTACCCTAACACGTACGCTCACCGTAAACCGTTGTCGTACCCTAACCTGTACCCTAAACCGTCCCCGTCCCCTAACCCTAACCCTAACCCTAACCCTAACCCTAACCCTAACCCGAAGCCTTACCCTCACCCGTCCCCTAATCCTAACCCGTACGCTAACACTAACCCGTACCCTAAACGTACGCTCACCCTAAACTGTTGTCGTACCCTAACCTGTACCCTAAACCGTCCCGGTCCCCTAACCCTAACCCTAACCATAACCATAACCCTAACCCTTACCCGAAGCCTTACCCTCACCCGTCCCCTAATCCTACCCCGTACGCTAACACTCACCCGTACCCTAACACGTACGCTCACCCTAAACTGTTGTCGTACCCTAACCTGTACCCTAAACCGTCCCCGTCCCCTAACCCTAACCCTAACCCTAAGCCTAAACCTAACCCTTACCCGAAGCCTTACCCTCACCCGTCCCCTAATCCTAACACGTACGCTAACACTAACCCGTACCCCAACACGTACGCTCACCCTAAACCGTTGTCGTAACCTAACCTGTACCCTAAACCGTCCCCGTCCCCGTCCCCTAACCCTAACCCTAACCCTAACACTAACCCTTACCCGAAGCCTTACCCTCACCCGTCCCCTAATCCTAACCCGTACGCTAACACTAACCCGTACCCTAACACGTACGCTCACACTAAACTGTTGTCGTACCCTAACCTGTAACCTAAACTGTCCCCGTTCCCTAACCCTAACCCTAACCCTAACCCTAACCCTAACCCTTACCCGAAGCCTTACCCTCACCCGTACCCTAATCCTAACACGTACGCTAACACTAACCCGTACCCTAACACGTACGCTCACCCTAAACCTTTGTCGTACACTAACCTGTACCCTAAACCGTCCCCGTCCCCTAACCCTAACCCTAACCTTAACCCTAACCCTAACCCTTACCTGAAGCCTTACCCTCACCCGTCCCCTAATCCTAACCCGTACGCTAACACTAACCCGTACCCTAACACGTATGCTCACCCTAAACCGTTGTCGTACCCTAACCTGTACCCTAAACCGTCCCCGTCCCCGTCCCCTAACCCTAACCCTAACCCTAACCCTAACACTTACCCGAAGCCTTACCCTCACCCGTCCCTTAATCCTAACCCGTACGCTAACACTAACCCGTACCCTAACACGTACGCTCAACCTAAACCGTCGTCATACCCTAACCTGTACCCTAAACCGTCCCCGTCCCCTAACCCTAACCCTAACCCTAACCCTAACACTTACCCGAAACCTTACCCTCACCCGTCCCCTAATCCTAACCCGTACGCTAACACTAACCCGTACCCTAACACGTACGCTCACCCTAAACCGTTGTCGTATCCTAAACCGTCCCCGTCCCCTTCCCCGTCCCCTAACCCTAACCCTAACCCTAACCCTAACCCGAAGCCTTACCCTCACCCGTCCCCTAATCCTAACCCGTACGCTAACACTAACCCGTACCCTAACATGTACGCTCACCCTAAACCGTTGTCATACCCTAACCTGTACCCTAATCCGTCCCCGTCCCCTAACCCTAACCCTAACCCTAACCCTAACCCTTACCCGAAGCCTTACCCTCACCCGTCCCCTAATCCTAACCCGTACGCTAACACTAACCCGTACCCTAACACGTACGCTCACCCTAAACCGTTGTCGTACCCTAACCTGTACCCTAAACCGTCCCCGTCCCCGTCCCCTAACCCAAACCCTAACCCTAAACCTAACCCTTACCCGAAGCCTTACCCTCACCCGTCCCCTAATCCTAACCCGTACGCTAACACTAACCCGTACGCTAACACGTAAGCTCACCCTAAACCGTTGTCGTACCATAACCTGTACCCTAAACCGTCCCCGTCCCCTAACCCTAACCCTAACCCTAACCCTAACCCTAACCCTTACCCGAAGCCTTACCTTCACCCGTCCCCTAATCCTAACCCGTACGCTAACACTAGCCCGTACTCTAACACGTACGCTCACCCTAAACTGTTGTCGTACCCTAACCTGTACCCTAAACCGTCCCCGTCCCCTAACCCTAACCCTAACCCTAACACTAACACTAACCGTTACCCGAAGCCTTACCCTCACCCGTCCCCTAATCCTAACCCGTACGCTAACACTAAACCCTACCCTAACACGTACGCTCACCGTAAACCGTTTTCTTACCCTAACCGGTACCCTAAACCATCCCCGTCCCCGTCCCCTAACCCTAACCCGAAGCCTTACCCTCACCCGTCCCATAATCCTAAACCGTACGCTAACACTAACCCGTACCGTAACACGTACGCTCACCCTAAACCGTTGTCATACCCTAACCTGTACCCTAAACCGTCCCTGTCTCCTAACCCTAACCCTAACCCTAACCCTAACCCTTACCCGAAGTCTTACCCGCACCCGTCCCCTAATCCTAAACCGTACGCTAACACTAACCCGTACCCTAACACGTACGCTCACCCTAAACCGTTGTCGTAACCTAAACTGTACCCTAAACCGTCCCCGTCCCCTAACCCTAACCCTAAACCTAACCCTAACCCTAACCCTTACCCGAAGCCTTAACCTCACCCGTCCCCTAATCCTAACCCGTACGCTAACACTAACCCGTACCCAAACACGTACGCTCACCCTAAACCGTTGTCGTACGCTAACCTGTACCCTAAACCGTCCCCGTCCCCTAACCCTAACCCTAACCATAACCCTAACCTTAACCCTTACCTGAAGCCTTACCCTCACCCGTCCTCTAATCCTAACCCGTACGCTAACACTAACCCGTACCCTAACACGTACGCTCACCCTAAACCGTTGTCTTACCCTAACCTGTACCCTAAACCGTCCCGGTCCCCTAACCCTAACCCTAACCCTAACCCGAAGCCTTACCCTCACCCGTCCCCTAATCCTAACCCGTACGCTAACAGTAACCCGTACCCTAACACGTACGCTCACCCTAAACCGTTGTCGTACCCTAACCTGTACCCTAAACCGTCCCGCTACCCTAACCCTAACCCTAACCCTAACCCTTACCAGAAGCCTTACCCTCACCCGTCCCCTAATCCTAACCCGTACGCTAACACTAACCCGTACCCTAACACGTACGGTCACCCTAAACTGTTGTACCCTAACCTGTACCCTAAACCGTCCCCGTCCCCGTCCCCTAACCCTAACCCTAACCCTAACCCTAACCCTTTCCCGAAGCCTTACCCTCACCCGTCCCCTAATCCTAAACCGTACGCTAACACTAAGCCGTACCCTAACACGTACGCTCACCGTAAACCGTTGTCGTACCCTAACCTGTACCCTAAACCGTCCCCCTCCCCTAACCCTAACCCTAACCCTAACCCTAACCCTAACCCTAACCCGAAGCCTTACCCTCACCCGTTCCCTAATCCTAACCCGTACGCTAACACTAACCCGTACCCTAAACGTACGCTCACCCTAAACTGTTGTCGTACCCTAACCTGTACCCTAAACCGTCCCGGTCCCCTAACCCTAACCCTAACCATAACCATAACCCTAACCCTTACCCGAAGCCTTACCCTCACCCGTCCCCTAATCCTACCCCGTACGCTAACACTAACCCGTACCCTAACACGTACGCTCAGCCTAAACTGTTGTCGTACCCTAAACTGTACCCTAAACCGTCCCCGTCCCCTAACCCTAACCCTAACCCTAAGCCTAAACCTAACCCTTACCCGAAGCCTTACCCTCACCCGTCCCCTAATCCTAACCCGTACGCTAACACTAACCCGTACCCCAACACGTACGCTCACCCTAAACCGTTGTCGTATCCTATCCTGTACCCTAAACCGTCCCCGTCCCCGTCCCCTAACCCTAACCCTAACCCTAACACTAACCCTTACCCGAAGCCTTACCCTCACCCGTCCCCTAATCCTAACCCGTACGCTAACACTAACCCGTACCCTAACACGTACGCTCACCCTAAACTGTTGTCGTACCCTAACCTGTACCCTAAACCGTCCCCGTCCCCGTCCCCTAACCCTAACCCTAACCCTAACCCTAACCCTAACCCTTACCCGAAGCCTTACCCTCACCCGTACCCTAATCCTAACACGTACGCTAACACTAACCCGTACCCTAACACGTACGCTCACCCTAAACCGTTGTCGTACACTAACCTGTACCCTAAACCGTCCCCGTCCCCTAACCCTAACCCTAACCTTAACCCTAACCCTAACCCTTACCCGAAGCCTTAACCTCACCCGTCCCCTAATCCTAACCCGTACGCTAACACTAACCCGTACCCTAACACGTATGCTGACCCTAAACCGTTGTCGTACCCTAACCTGTACCCTAAACCGTCCCCGTCCCCGTCCCCGTCCCCTAACCCTAACCCTAACCCTAAACCTTACCCGAAGCCTTACCCTCACCCGTCCCCTAATCCTAAACCGTAGGCTAACACTAACCCGTACCCTAACACGTACGCTCAACCTAAACCGTCGTCGTACCCTAACCTGTACCCTAAACCGTCCCCGTCCCCTAACCCTAACCCTAACCCTAACCCTAACACTTACCCGAAACCTTACCCTCACCCGTCCCCTAATCCTAACCCGTACGCTAACACTAACCCGTACCCTAACACGTACGCTCACCCTAAAACGTTGTCGTACCCTAAACCGTCCCCGTCCCCTTCCCCGTCCCCTAACCCTAACCCTAACCCTAACCATAACCCGAAGCCTTACCCTCACCCGTCCCCTAATCCTAACCCGTACGCTAACACTAACCCGTACCCTAACACGTACGCTCACCCTAAACCGTTGTCATACCCTAACCTGTACCCTAAACCGTCCCCGTCCCCTAACCCTAACCCTAACCCTAACCCTAACCCTTACCCGAAGCCTTACCCTCACCCGTCCCCTAATCCTAACCCGTACGCTAACACTAACCCGTACCCTAACACGTACGCTCACCCTAAACCGTTGTCGTACCCTAACCTGTACCCTAAACCGTCCCCGTACCCGTCCCCTAACCCTAACCCTAACCCTAACACTAACGCTTACCTGAAGCCCTACCCTCACCCGTCCCCTAATCCTAACCCGTACACTAACACTAACCCGTACCCTAACACGTACGCTCACCCTAAACCTTTGTCGTACCCTAACCTGTACACTAAACCGTCCCCGTCCCCGTCCCCTAACCCTAACCCTAACCCTAAGCCTTACCCGAAGTCTTACCCTCACCCGTCCCATAATCCTAACCCGTACGCTAACACTAACCAATACCCTAACACGTACGCTGACCCTAAACTGTTGTCGCACACTAACCTGTACCCTAAACCGTCCCCGTCCCCGTCCCCTAACCCTAACCCTAAACCTAACCCTTACCCGAAGCCTTACCCTCACCCGTCCCCAAATCCTAACCCGTACGCTAACACTAACCCGTACCCTAACACGTACGCTCACCCTAAACCGTTGTCGTACCCTAACCTGTACCCTAAACCGTCCCCGTCCCCTAACCCTAACCCGAACCCTAACCCTTACACGAAGCCTTACCCTCAACCGTCCCATAATCCTAACCCGTACGCTAACACTAACCCGTACCCTAACACGTACGCTCACCATAAACCATTGTCGTACCCTAACCTGTACCCTAAACCGTCCATGTCCCCGTCCCCTTACCCTAACCCTAACCCTAACCATAACCCTTACCCGAAGGCTTACCATCACCCGTCCCCTAATCCTAACCCGTACGCTAACACTAACCCGTAACCTAACACGTACGCTCACCCTAAACCGTTGTCGTACCCTAACCTGTACCCTAAACCGTCCCCGTTCCCGTCCCCGTCCCCTAACCCTAACCCTAACCCTAACCCTAACCCTTACCCGAAGCCTTACCCTCACCCGTCCCCTAATCCTAACCCGTACGCTAACACTAACACGTACCCTAACACGTACGCTCACCCTAAACCGTTGTCGTACCATAACCTGTACCCTAAACCGTCCCCGTCCCCGTCCCCTAACCCTAACCCTAACCCTTACCCGAAGCCTTACACTCACCCGTCCCCTAATCCTAACCCGTACGCTAACACTAACCCGTACCCTAACACATACCCTCACCCTAAACCGTTGTCGTACCCTAACCTGTACCCTAAACCGTCCCCGTCCCGTAACCCTAACCCTAACCCTAACCCTAACCCTTACCCGAAGCCTTACCCTCACCCGTCCCCTAATCCTAACCCGTACGCTTCCACTAAACTGTACCCTAACACGTACGGTCACCCTAAACCGTTGTCGTACCCTAACCTGTACCCTAAACCGTCCCCGTCCCCGTCCCCTAACGCTAACCCTAACCCTAACCCTAACCCTTACCCGAAGCCTTACCCTCACCCATCCCCTAATCCTCACCCGTATGCTAACACTAACCCGTACCCTAACACGTACGCTCACCCTAAACCGTTGTCGTACCCTAACCTGTACCCTAAACCGTCCCCTTCCCCTTCCCCTAACCCTAACCCTAACCCTAACCCTTACCCTTACCCGAAGCCTTACCCTCACCCGTCCCCTAATCCTCACCCGTACGCTAACACTAACCCGTACCCTAACACGTACGTTCACCCTAAACCGTTTTCGTACACTAACCTGTACCCTAAACCGTCCCCGTCCCCTAACCCTGACCCTAACCCTAACCCTAACCCTTACCCGAAGCCTTACCCTCACCCGTCCCCTAATCCTAACCCGTACGCTAACACTAACCCGTACCCTAACATGTACACTCACCCTAAACCGTTGTCGTACCCTAACCTGTACCCTAAACGGTCCCCGTCCCCGTCCCCTAACCGTAACCCTAACCTTAACCCTAACCCTTACCCAAAGCCTTACCCTCACCCATCCCCTAATCCTAACCCATACGCAAACACTAACCCGTACCCTAACACGTACGCTCACCCTAAACCGTTGTCGTACCCTAACCTGTACCCTAAACCGTCCCCGTCCCCGTCCCCTAACCCTAACCCTAACCCTAACCCTTACCCGAAGCCTTACCCTCACCCGTCCCTAATCCTAAACCGTACGCTAACACTAACCTGTACCCTAACACCTACGCTCACCCTAAACCGTTGTCTTACCATAACCTGTATCCTAAAACGTCACTGTACCCTAACCCTAACCCTAACCCTAACCCTAACCCTAACACTTACCCGAAGCCTTACCCTCACCCGACCCCTAATCCTAACCCGTACGCTAACACTAACGCGTACCCTAACACGTACGCTCACCCTAAACCGTTGTCATACCCTAACCTGTACCCTAAACCGTCCCCGTCCCCTAACCCTAACCCTAACCCTAAGCCTTACCCGAAGTCTTCCCCTCACCCGTCCCCTAATCCTAACCCGTACGCTAACATAAGCCGTACCCTAACACGTACGCTCACCCTAAACCGTTGTCGTACCCTAACCTGTACCCTAAACCATACCCGTCCCCGTCCCCTAACCCTAACCCTAACCCTAACCTGAAGCCTTACCCTCACCCGTCCCCTAATCCTAACCCGTATGCTAACACTAACCCGTACCCTATCACGTACGCTCACCCTAAACCGTTGTCATACCCTAACCTGTACCCTAAACCGTCCCCGTCCCCTAACCCTAATCCTAACCCTAACCCTAACCCTTACCCGAAGCCTTACCCTCACCCGTCCCCTAATCCTAACCCGTACGCTACCACTAACCCGTAACCTAACACGTACGCTCACCCTAAACCGTTGTCGTACCCTAACCTGTACCCTTAACCGTCCCCGTACCCTAACCCTAACCCTAACCCTAAACCTAAACCTAACCTTACCCGAAGCCTTACCCTCACCCGTCCCCTAATCCTAACCCGTACGCTAACACTAACCCATACCCTAAACTGTCCCCTAAACCGTCCCCGTCCCCTAACCCTAACCCTAACCCTAACCCTAACCCTAACACTTACCCGAAGCCTTATCCTCACCCGTCCCTTAATCCTAACCCGTACGCTAACACTAACCCGTACCCTAACACTTACGCTCACCCTAAACCGTTGTCGTACCCTAACCTGTACCCTAAACCATCCCCGTCACCGTCCCCTAACCCTAACCCTAACCCTAACACTAACCCTTACCCGAAGCCTTACTCTCACCCGTCCCCTAATCCTAACCCGTACGCTAACACTAACCCGTACCCTAACACGTACGCTCACCCTAAACCTTTGTCGTACCCAAACCTGTACCCTAAACCATCCCCGTCCCCTAACCCTAACCCTAACCCTAACCCTAAGCCTTACCCGAAGTCTTACCCTCACCCGTCCCCTAATCCTAACCCGTACGCTAACACTAACCAATACCCTAACACGTACGCTGACCCTAAACTGTTGTCGCACCCTAACCTGTACCCTAAACCGTCCCCGTCCCCGTCCCCAACCCTAACCCTAACCCTAACCCTAACCCTAACCCTTACCCGAAGCCTTACCCTCACCCGTCCCCTAATCCTAACCCGTACGCTAACACTAACCCGTACCCTAACACGTACGCTCACCCTAAACCGTTGTCGTACCATAACCTGTACCCTAAAACGTCCCCGTCCCCTAACCCTAACGCTAACCCTAACCCTAATCCTAACCCTAACCCTTACCCGAAGCCTTACCCTCACCCGTCCCCAAATCCTAACCCGTACGCTAACGCTAACCCGTACTCTAACACGTACGCTCACCCTAAACCGTTGTCGTACCCTAACCTGTACCCTAAACCGTCCCCGTCCCCTAACCCTAACCCTAACCCTAACCCTAACCCTAACCCTAACCCTTACCCGAAGCCTTACCCTCACCCGTCCCCTAATCCTAACCCGTACGCTAACACTAACCCGTACCCTAACACGTACGCTCACCCTAAACCGTTGTCGTACCCTAACCTGTAACCTAAACCGTCCCCGTCCCCGTCCCCTAACCCTAAACTTAACCCTAACCCTAACCCTTACTCTAAGCCTAACCCTCACACGTCCCCTAATCCTAAACCATACGCTAACACTAACCAGTACCCTAACACGTACGCTCAACCTAAACCGTTGTCGTACCCTAACCTATACCCTAAACCATCCCCGTCCCCGTCCCCTAACCCTAACCCTAACCCTAACCCTAACACTTACCCGAAGCCTTACCCTCACCCGTCCCCTAATCCTAACCCGTACGCTAACACTAACCCGTACCCTAACACGTACGCTCACCCTAAACCGTTGTCGTACCATAACCTGTACCCTAAACCGTCCCCATCCCGTAACCCTAACCCTAACCCTAACCCTAACCCTAACCCTAACCCTTACCCGAAGCCTTACCTTCACCCGTCCCCTAATCCTAACCCGTATGCTAACACTAAACCGTACCCTAACACGTACGCTCACCCTAAACTGTTGTCGTACCCTAACCTGTACCCTAAACCGTCCCCGTCCCCTAACCCTAACCCTAACCCTAACCCTAACCCTAACCCTTACCCGAAGCCTTACCCTCACCGGTCCCCTAAACCTAACCCGTACGCTAACACTAACCCCGTACCCTAACACGTACGCTCACCCTAAACCGTTGTCATACCCTAACCTGTACCGTAAACCGTCCCCGTCCCCTAACCCTAACCCTAACCCTAAACCTAAACCTTACCCGAAGTCTTACCCTCACCGTCCCCTATTCCTAACCCGTACGCTAACACTAACCCGTACCCTAAAACGTACGCTCACCCTAAACCGTTGTCGTACCCTAACCTGTACCCTAAACCGTCCCCGTCCCCGTCCCCTAACCCTAACCCTAACCCTAACCCTAACCCTTACCCGAAGCCTTACCCTCACCCGTGCACTAATCCTAACCCGTACGCTAACACTAACCCTTACCCTAACACGTACGCTCACCCTAAATCGTTGTCGTACCCTAAACTGTACCCTAAACCGTCCCGGTCCCCTAACCCTAACCCTAACCCTAACCCTAACCCTAACCCTAACGCTTACCCGAAGCCTTACCCTCACCCGTCCCCTAATCCTAACCCGTACGCTAACACTAACCCGTACCCTAAAACGTACGCTTACCCTAAAGCGTTGTCGTACCCTAACCTGTACCCTAAACCTTCCCCGTCCCCTTACCCTAACTCTAACCCTAACCCTAACCCTAACCCTTACCCAAAGCCTTACCCTCACCCATCCCCTAATCCTAACCCATACGCAAACACTAACCCGTACCCTAACACGTACGCTCACCCTAAACCGTTGTCGTACCCTAACCTGTACCCTAAACCGTCCCCGTCCCCGTCCCCTAACCCTAACCCTAACCCTAACCCTTACCCGAAGCCTTACCCTCACCCGTCCCTAATCCTAAACCGTACGCTAACACTAACCTGTACCCTAACACCTACGCTCACCCTAAACCGTTGTCTTACCATAACCTGTATCCTAAAACGTCACTGTCCCCTAACCCTAACCCTAACCCTAACCCTAACCCTAACACTTACCCGAAGCCTTACCCTCACCCGACCCCTAATCCTAACCCGTACGCTAACACTAACGCGTACCCTAACACGTACGCTCACCCTAAACCGTTGTCATACCCTAACCTGTACCCTAAACCGTCCCCGTCCCCTAACCCTAACCCTAACCCTAAGCCTTACCCGAAGTCTTCCCCTCACCCGTCCCCTAATCCTAACCCGTACGCTAACATAAGCCGTACCCTAACACGTACGCTCACCCTAAACCGTTGTCGTACCCTAACCTGTACCCTAAACCATACCCGTCCCCGTCCCCTAACCCTAACCCTAACCCTAACCCGAAGCCTTACCCTCACCCGTCCCC
Source organism: Delphinapterus leucas (assembly GCF_059928025.1). Lineage (NCBI taxonomy): Eukaryota > Metazoa > Chordata > Mammalia > Artiodactyla > Monodontidae > Delphinapterus > Delphinapterus leucas. Next base: position 89,041,581 of record NC_143143.1, on the reverse strand, counting down.
TAATCCTAACCCGTATGCTAACACTAACCCGTACCCTATCACGTACGCTCACCCTAAACCGTTGTCATACCCTAACCTGTACCCTAAACCGTCCCCGTCCCCTAACCCTAATCCTAACCCTAACCCTAACCCTTACCCGAAGCCTTACCCTCACCCGTCCCCTAATCCTAACCCGTACGCTACCACTAACCTGTAACCTAACACGTACGCTCACCCTAAACCGTTGTCGTACCCTAACCTGTACCCTAAACCGTCCCCGTACCCTAACCCTAACCCTAACCCTAACCCTAAACCTAACCTTACCCGAAGCCTTACCCTCACCCGTCCCCTAATCCTAACCCGTACGCTAACACTAACCCATACCCTAAACTGTCCCCTAAACCGTCCCCGTCCCCTAACCCTAACCCTAACCCTAACCCTAACCCTAACACTTACCCGAAGCCTTATCCTCACCCGTCCCCTAATCCTAACCCGTACGCTAACACTAACCCGTACCCTAACACTTACGCTCACCCTAAACCGTTGTCGTACCCTAACCTGTACCCTAAACCATCCCCGTCACCGTCCCCTAACCCTAACCCTAACCCTAACACTAACCCTTACCCGAAGCCTTACTCTCACCCGTCCCCTAATCCTAACCCGTACGCTAACACTAACCCGTACCCTAACACGTACGCTCACCCTAAACCTTTGTCGTACCCAAACCTGTACCCTAAACCATCCCCGTCCCCTAACCCTAACCCTAACCCTAACCCTAAGCCTTACCCGAAGTCTTACCCTTACCCGTCCCCTAATCCTAAGCCGTACGCTAACACTAACCAATACCCTAACACGTACGCTGACCCTAAACTGTTGTCGCACCCTAACCTGTACCCTAAACCGTCCCCGTCCCCGTCCCCAACCCTAACCCTAACCCTAACCCTAACCCTTACCCGAAGCCTTACCCTCACCCGTCCCCTAATCCTAACCCGTACGCTAACACTAACCCGTACCCTAACACGTACGCTCACCCTAAACCGTTGTCGTACCATAACCTGTACCCTAAAACGTCCCCGTCCCCTAACCCTAACGCTAACCCTAACCCTAATCCTAACCCTAACCCTTACCCGAAGCCTTACCCTCACCCGTCCCCAAATCCTAACCCGTACGCTAACGCTAACCCGTACTCTAACACGTACGCTCACCCTAAACCGTTGTCGTACCCTAACCTGTACCCTAAACCGTCCCCGTCCCCTAACCCTAACCCTAACCCTAACCCTAACCCTAACCCTAACCCTTACCCGAAGCCTTACCCTCACCCGTCCCCTAATCCTAACCCGTACGCTAACACTAACCCGTACCCTAACACGTACGCTCACCCTAAACCGTTGTCGTACCCTAACCTGTAACCTAAACCGTCCCCGTCCCCGTCCCCTAACCCTAAACTTAACCCTAACCCTAACCCTTACTCTAAGCCTAACCCTCACACGTCCCCTAATCCTAACCCGTACGCTAACACTAACCCGTACCCTAACACGTACGCTCACCCTAAACCGTTGTCGTACCCTAACCTGTACCCTAAACCGTCCCCATCCCGTAACCCTAACCCTAACCCTAACCCTAACCCTAACCCTAACCCTTACCCGAAGCCTTACCTTCACCCGTCCCCTAATCCTAACCCGTACGCTAACACTAAACCGTACCCTAACACGTACGCTCACCCTAAACTGTTGTCGTACCCTAACCTGTACCCTAAACCGTCCCCGTCCCCTAACCCTAACCCTAACCCTAACCCTAACCCTAACCCTTACCCGAAGCCTTACCCTCACCCGTCCCCTAAACCTAACCCGTACGCTAACACTAACTCCGTACCCTAACACGTACGCTCACCCTAAACCGTTGTCATACCCTAACCTGTACCGTAAACCGTCCCCGTCCCCTAACCCTAACCCTAACCCTAAACCTAAACCTTACCCGAAGTCTTACCCTCACCGTCCCCTATTCCTAACCCGTACGCTAACACTAACCCGTACCCTAACACGTACGCTCACCCTAAACCGTTGTCGTACCCTAACCTGTACCCTAAACCGTCCCCGTCCCCGTCCCCTAACCCTAACCCTAACCCTAACCCTAACCCTTACCCGAAGCCTTACCCTCACCCGTGCACTAATCCTAACCCGTACGCTAACACTAACCCTTACCCTAACACGTACGCTCACCCTAAATCGTTGTCGTACCCTAAACTGTACCCTAAACCGTCCCGGTCCCCTAACCCTAACCCTAACCCTAACCCTAACCCTAACCCTAACGCTTACCCGAAGCCTTACCCTCACCCGTCCCCTAATCCTAACCCGTACGCTAACACTAACCCGTACCCTAACACGTACGCTTACCCTAAAGCGTTGTCGTACCCTAACCTGTACCCTAAACCTTCCCCGTCCCCTTACCCTAACCCTAACCCTAACCCTAACCCTAACCCTTACTCGAAGCCTTACCCTCACCCGTCCCCTAATCCTAACCCGTACGCTAAAACTAACCCGTACCCTAACACGTACGCTCACCCTAAACCGTTGTCATAACCTAACCTGTACCCTAAACCGTCCCCGTCCCCGTCCCCTAACCCTAACCCTAACCCTAACACTAACCCTTACCCGAAGCCTTACCCTCACCCGTCCCCTAATCCCAACCCGTACGCTAACACTAACCCGTACCCTAACACGTACGCTCACCCTAAACCGTTGTCGTACCCTAACTTGTACCCTAAACCGTCCCCGTCCCCTAACCCTAACCCTAACCCTAACCCTAACCCTAACCCTAACCCTAACCCTAACCCTAACCCTTACCCGAAGCCTTACCCTCGCCTGTCCCCAAATCCTAACCCGTACGCTAACCCTAACCCGTACCCTAACATGTACGCTCACCGTAAACCGATGTCGTACCCTAACCTGTACCCTAAACCGTCCCCGTCCCCTAACCCTAACCCTAACTCTAACCCTAACCCTAACCCTAAACCTAACCCTTACCCGATCCCTTACCCTCACCCGTCCCCTAATCCTAACCCGTACGCTAACACTAACCAGTATCCTAACACGTACGATCACCCTAAACCGTTGTCGTATCCTAACCTGTACCCTAAACCGTCCCCGTCCCCTAACCCTAACCCTAACCCTAACCCTTACCCGAAGCCTTACCCTCACCCGTCCCCTAATCCTAACCCGTACGCTAACACTAACCCGTACCCTAACACGTACACTCACCCTAAACCGTTGTCGTTTCCTAACCTGTACCCTAAACCGTCCCCGTCCCCTAACCCTAACCCTAATCCTAACACTTACCCGAAGCCTTACCCTCACCCGTCCCCTAATCCTAACCCGTATGCTATAACTAACCCGTACCCTAACACGTACGATCACCCTAAACTCTTGTCGTACCCTAACCTGTACCCTAAACCGTCCCCGTCCCCTAACCCTAACCCTAACCCTAACCCTAACCCTAACAATTACCCGAAGCCTTACCCTCACCCGTCCCCTAATCCTAACCCGTACGCTAACACTAACCCGTACCCTAACACGTACGCTCACCCTAAAACGTTGTCGTACCATAACCTGTACCCTAAACCTTCCCCGTCCCCTAACCCTAACCCTAACCCTAACCCTTACCCGAAGCCTTACCCTCACCCGTCCCCTAATCCTAACCCGTACGCTAACACTAACCCGTACCCTAACACGTACGCTCACCCTAAACCGTTGTCGTACCCTAACCTGTACCCTAAACCGTCCCCGTCCCCTAACCCTAACCCTAACCCTAACCCTAACCCTTACCGGAAGCCTTACCCTTACCCGTCCCCTAATCCTAACCCGTACGCTAACACTAACTCGTACCCTAACACGTACGCTCACCCTAAACCGTAATCGTACCCTAACCTGTTCCCTAAACTGTCCCCGTCCCCGTCCACTAACCCTAACCCTAACTCTAACCCTAACCCTAACCTGAAGCCTCACCCTCACCCGTCCCCTAATCTTAACCCGTACGCTAACGCTAACCTGTACCCTAACACGTACGCTCACCCTAAACCGTGGTCGTACCCTAACCTGTAACCTAAACCGTCCCCGTCCCCTAACCCTAACCCTAACCCTAACCCTAACCCTAACCCTAACCCTAACACTTACCCGAAGCTTTACCCTCACCCGTCCCCTAATCCTAACCCGTACGCTAACACTAACCCGTACCCTAACACGTACGCTCACCCTAAACCGTTGTCGTACCCTAACCTGTTCCCTAAACCGTCCCGTTCCCCTAACCCTAACCCTAACCCTAACCCTAACCCTAACCCTAACGCTTACCCGAAGCCTTACCCTCACCCGTCCCCTAATCCTAACCCGTACGCTAACACTAACCCGTACTCTAACACGTACGCTCACCCTAAAGCGTTGTCGTACCCTAACCTGTACCCTAAACCTTCCCCGTCCCCTAACCCTAACCCTAACCCTAACCCTAACCCTAACCCTTACTCGAAGCCTTACCCTCACCCGTCCCCTAATCCTAACCCGTACGCTAACACTAACCCTTACCCTAACACGTACGCTCACCCTAAACCGTTGTCGTAACCTAACCTGTACCCTAAACCGTCCCCGTCCCCGTCCCCTAACCCTAACCCTAACCCTAACACTAACCCTTACCCGAAGCCTTACCCTCACCCGTCCCCTAATCCCAACCCGTACGCTAACACTAACCCGTACCCTAACACGTACGCTGACCCTAAACCGTTGTCGTACCCTAACCTGTACCCTAAACCGTCCCCGTCCCCTAACCCTAACCCTAACCCTAACCCTAACCCTAACCCTTACCCGAAGCCTTACCCTCGCCTGTCCCCTAATCCTAACCCGTACGCTAACCCTAACCCGTACCCTAACACGTACACTCACCGTAAACAGTTGTCGTACCCTAACCTGTACCCTAAACCGTCCCCGTCCCCTAACCCTAACCCTAATCCTAACCCTAACCCTAACCCTAAACCTAACACTTACCCGAAGCCTTACCCTCACCCGTCCCCTAATCCTAACCCGTACGCTAACACTAACCCGTATCCTAACACGTACGATCACCCTAAACCGTTGTCGTACCCTAACCTGTACCCTAAACCGTCCCCGTCCCCTAACCCTAACCCTAATCCTAACCCTTACCCGAAGCCTTACCCTCACCCGTCCCCTAATCCTAACCCGTACGCTAACACTAACCCGTACCCTAACACGTACGCTCACCCTAAACCGTTGTCGTACCCTAACCTGTACCCTAAACCGTCCCCGTCCCCGTCCCCTAACCCTAAACTTAACCCTAACCCTAACCCTTACCCGAAGCCTTACCCTCACCCGTCCCCTAATCCTAAACCTTATGCTAACACTAACCCGTACCCTAACACGTACGCTCAACCCAAACCGTTGTCATACCCTAACCTGTACCCTAAACCGTCCCCGTCCCTGTCCCCTAACCCTAACCCTAACCCTAACCCTAACACTTACCCGAAGCCTTACCCTCACCCGTCCCCTAATCCTAACCCGTACGCTAACACTAACCCGTACCCTAACACGTACGCTCACCCTAAACCGTTGTCGTACCATAACCTGTACCCTAAACCGTCCCCGTCCCCTAACCCTAACCCTAACCCTAACCCTAACCCTAACCCTTACCCGAAGCCTTACCTTCACCCGTCCCCTAATCCTAACCCGTACGCTAACACTAAACCGTACCCTAACACGTACGCTCACCCTAAACTGTTGTCGTACCCTAACCTGTACTGTAAACCGTCCCCGTCCCCTAACCCTAACCCTAACCCTAACCCTAACCCTAACTCTTACCCGAAGCCTTACCCTCACCCGTCCCCTAATCCTAAGCCGTACGCTAACACTAACCCGTACCCTAATACGTACGCTCACCCTAAACCATTTTCGTACCCTAACCTGTACCCTAAATCATCCCCGTCCCCGTCCCCTAACCCTAACCCTAACACTAACCCGAAGCCTTACCCTCACCCGTCCCCTAAACCTAACCCGTACGCTAACACTTACCCGTACCCTAACACGTACGCTCACCCTAAACAGTTGTCATACCCTAACCTGTACTGTAAACCGTCCCCGTCCCCTAACCCTAACCCTAACCCTAACCCTAACCCTTACCCGAAGCCTTACACTCACCGTCCCCTAATCCTAACCCGTACGCTAACACTAACCCGTACCCTAACACGTACGATCACCCTAAACCGTTGTCGTACCCTAACCTGTACCCTAAAACGTCCCCGTCCCCGTCCCCTAACCCTAACCCTAACCCTAACCCTAACCCTTACCCGAAGCCTTACCCTCACCCGTCCCCTAATCCTAACCCGTACGCTAACACTAACCCGTACCCTAACACATACGCTCACCCTAAACCGTTGTCGTACACTAACCTGTACCCTAAACCGTCCCGGTCCCCTAACCCTAACCCTAACCCTAACCCTAACCCTAACCCTAACGCTTACCCGAAGCCTTACCCTCACCCGTCCCCTAATCCTAACCCGTACGCTAACACTAACCCGTACCCTAACACGTACGCTCACCCTAAAGCGTTGTCGTGCCCTAACCTGTACCCTAGACCTTCCCCGTCCCCTAACCCTAACCCTAACCCTAACCCTAACCCTAACCCTTACTCGAAGCTTTACCCTCAACCGTCCCCTAATCCTAACCCGTACGCTAACACTAATCCGTACCCTAACACGTACGCTCACCCTAAACCGTTGTCGTAACCTAACCTGTACCCTAAACCGTCCCCGTCCCCGTCCCCTAACCTTAACCCTAACACTAACCCTTACCCGAAGCCTTACCCTCACCCGTCCCCTAATCCCAACCCGTACGCTAACACTAACCCATACCCTAACACGTACGCTCACCCTAAACCGTTGTCGTACCCTAACCTGTACCCTAAACCGTCCCCGTCCCGGTCCCCTAACCGTAACCCTAACCCTAACCCTAACCCTTACCCGAAGCCTTACCCTCACCCATCCCCTAATCCTAACCCGTACGCAAACACTAACCCGTACCCTAACACGTACACTCACCCTAAACCGTTGTCGTACCCTAACCTGTACCCTAAACCGTCCCCGTGCCCGTCCACAAACCCTAACCCTAACCCTAACCCTTACCCGAAGCCTTACCCTCACCCGTCCCCTAATCCTAAACCGTACGCTAACACTAACCCGTACCCTAACACCTACGCTCACCCTAAACCGTTGTCTTACCATAACCTGTATCCTAAACCGTCACCGTCCCCTAAACCTAACCCTAACCCTAACCCTAACCCTAACACTTACCCGAAGCCTTACCCTCACCCGTCCCCTAATGCTAACCCGTACGCTAACACTAACGCGTACCCTAACACGTACGCTCACCCTAAACCGTTGTCATAACCTAAACTGTACCCTAAACCGTCCCCGTCCCCTAATCCTAACCCTAACCCTAACCCTTACCCGAAGCCTTCCCCTCACCCGTCCCCTAATCCTAACCCGTACGCTAACACTAAGCCGTACCCTAACACGTATGCTCACCCTTAACAGTTGTCGTACCCTAACCTGTACCCTAAACCATACCCGTCCCCGTCCCCTAACCCTAACCCTAACCCTAACCCTAACCCTAACCCGAAGCCTTACCCTCACCCGTCCCCTAATCCTAACCCGTACGCTAACACTACCCCGTACCCTATCACGTACGCTCACCCTAAACCGTTGTCATACCCTAACCTGTACCCTAAACCGTCCCCGTCCCCTAACCCTAACCCTAACCCTAACCCTAACCCTTACCCGAAGCCTTACCCTCACCCGTCCCCTAATCCTAACCCGTACGCTACCACTAACCCATACCCTAACATGTACGCTCACCCTAAACCGTTGTCGTACCCTAACCTGTACCCTAAACCGTCCCCGTACCCTAACCCTAACCCTAACCCTAAACCTAACCTTACCCGAAGCCTTACCCTCACCCGTCCCCTAATCCTAACCCGTACGCTAACACTAACCCGTACCCTAACATGTACGCTCACCCTAAACCGTTGTCGTACCCTAACCTGTACCCTAAACCGTCCCCGTCCCCTAACCCTAACCCTAACCCTAACCCTAACCCTAACCCTTACCCGAAGCCTTATCCTCACCCGTCCCCTAATCCTAACACTTACGCTAACACTAACCCGTACCCTAACACGTACGCTCACCCTAAACCATTGTCGTACTTAACCTGTACCCTAAACTATCCCCGTCACCGTCCCCTAACCCTAACCCTAACCCTAACACTAACGCTTACCTGAAGCCTTACACTCACCCGTCCCCTAATCCTAACCCGTACGCTAACACTAACCCGTACCCTAACACGTACGCTCACCCTAAACTTTTGTCGTAACCTAACCTGTACACTAAACCGTCCCCGTCCCCTAACCCTAACCCTAACCCTAACCCTAAGCCTTACCCGAAGTCGTACCCTCACCCGTCCCCTAATCCTAACCCGTACGCTAACACTAACCAATACCCTAACACGTACGCTGACCCTAAACTGTTGTCGCACCCTAACCTGTACCCTAAACCGTCCCCGTCCCCGTCCCCTAACCCTAACCCTAACCCTAACCCTTACCCGAAGCCTTACCCTCACCCGTCCCCAAATCCTAACCCGTACGCTAACACTAACCCGTACCCTAACACGTACGCTCACCCTAAACCGTTGTCGTACCCTAACCTGTACCCTAAACCGTCCCCGTCCCCTAACCCTAACCCTAACCCTAACTCTTACACGAAGCCTTACCCTCAACCATCCCATAATCCTAACACGTACGCTAACACTAACACGTACCCTAACACGTACGCTCACCCTAAACCATTGTCATACCCTAACCTGTACCGTAAACCGTCCCCGTCCCCGTCCCCTAACCCTAACCCTAACCCTAACCTTAACCCTTACCCGAAGCCCTACCCTCACCCGTCCCCTAATCCTAACCCGTACGCTAACACTAACCCGTAACCTAACACGTACGCTCACCCTAAACCGTTGTCGTACCCTAACCTGTACCCTAAACCGTCCCCGTCCCCGTCCCCGGCCCCTAACCCTAACCCTAACCCTAACCCTAACCCTTACCCGAAGCCTTACCCTCACCCGTCCCCTAATCCTAACCCGTACGCTAACACTAACCCGTACCCTAACACGTACGCTCACCCTAAACCGTTGTCGTACCATAACCTGTACCCTAAACCTTCCCCGTCCCCTAACCCTAACCCTAAACCTAACCCTAACCCTAACCCTACCCCTTACCCGAAGCCTTACCCTCACCCGTCCCCTAATCCTAACCCGTACGCTGCCACTAAACCGTACCCTAACACGTACGCTCAACCTAAACCGTTGTCGTACCCTAATCTGTACCCTAAACCGTCCCAGTCCCCGTCCCCTAACCCTAACCCTAACCCTAACCCTAACCCTTACCCGAAGCCTTACCCTCACCCATCCCCTAATCCTAACCCGTACGCTAACACTAAACCGTACCCTAACAAGTACGCTCACCCTAAACCGTTGTCGTACCCTAACCTGTACCCTAAACCGTCCCCGTCCCCTAACCCTAACCCTAACTCTAACCTAACCCTTACCCGAAGCCTTACCCTCACCCATCCCCTAATCCTAAACCGTATGCTAACACTAACCCGTACCCTAACACGTACGTTCACCTTAAACAGTTGTCGTACCCTAACCTGTACCCTAAAACGTCCCCGTCCCCTAACCCTAACCCTAACCCTAACCCTAACCCTAACCCTTACCCGAAGCCTTACCCTCACCCGTCCCCTAATCCTAACCCGTACGCTAACACTAACCCGTACCCTAACAGGTACGCTCACCCTAAACCGTTGTCGTACCCTAACCTGTACCCTAAACCGTCCCCGTCCCCTAACCCTAACCCTAACCCTAACCCTAAGCCTTACCCGAAGCCTTTCACTCACCCGTCCCCTAATCCTAACCCGTACGCTAACACTAACCCATACCCTAACACGTACGCTCACCCTAAACTCTTGTCGCACCCTAACCTGTACCCTAAACCGTCCCCGTCCCCTAACCCTAACCCTAACCCTAACCCTAACCCTAACCCTAAACCTTACCCGAAGCCTTACCCTCACCCGTCCCCTAATCCTAAACCGTATGCTAACACTAACCCGTACCCTAAGACGTTCGCTCACCCTAAACCGTTGTCGTACCCTAACCTGTACCCTAAACCGTCCCCGTCCCCTAAACCTAACGCCAACCCTAACCCTAACCCTAACCCTTCCCCGAAGCCTTACACTCACCCATCCCCTAATCCTCACCCGTATGCTAACACTAACCCGTACCCTAACACGAACGCTCACCCTAAACCGTTGTCGTACCCTAACCTGTACCCTAAACCGTCCCCGTCCCCTAACCCTAACCCTAACCCTAACCCTAACACTTACCCGAAGCCTTACCCTCACCCGTCCCCTAATCCTAACCCGTACGCTAACACTAACCCGTACCCTAACACGTACGCTCACCCTAAACCGTTGTCGTACCATAACCTGTACCCTAAACCGTCCCCGTCCCCAACCCTAACGCTAACCCTAACCCTAATCCTAACCCTAAACCTTACCCGAAGCCTAACCCTCACCCGTCCCCTAATCCTAACCCGTACGCTAACACTAACCCGTACTCTAACACGTACGCTCATCCTAAACCGTTGTCGTACCCTAACCTGTACCCTAAACCGTCCCCGTCCCCTAACCCTAACCCTAACCCTAACCCTAACCCTAACCCTTACCCGAAGCCCTACCCTCACCCGTCCCCTAATCCTAACCCGTACGCTAACACTAACCCGTACCCTAACACGTACGCTCACCCTAAACCGTTGTCGTACCCTAACCTGTAACCTAAACCGTCCCCGTCCCCGTCCCCTAACCCTAACCCTAACCCTAACCCTAACACTTACCCGAAGCCTTACCCTCACCCGTCCCCTAATCCTAACCCGTACGCTAACACTAACCCGTACCCTAACACGTACGCTCAACCTAAACCGTTGTCGTACCATAACCTGTACCCTAAACCGTCACCGTCCCCTAACCCTAACCCTAACCCTAACCCTAACCCTAACCCTAACCCTTACCCGAAGCCTTACCTTCACCCGTCCCCTAATCCTAACCCGTACGCTAACACTAAACCGTACCCTAACACGTACGCTCACCCTAAACTGTTGTCGTACCCTAACCTGTACCCTAAACCTTCCCCGTCCCCTAACCCTAACCCTAACCCTAACCCTAACCCTAACCCTTACCCGAAGCCTTACCCTCACCCGTCCCCTAATCCTAAGCCGTACGCTAACACTAACCCGTACCCTAACACGTACACTCACCCTAAACCATTGTCGTACCCTAACCTGTACCCTAAATCATCCCCGTCCCCGTCCCCTAACCCTAACCCTAACCCTAACCCTAACACTAACCCGAAGCCTTACCCTCACCCGTCCCCTAAACCTAACCCGTACGCTAACACTAACCCGTACCCTAACACGTACGCTCACCCTAAACCGTTGTCATACCCTAACCTGTACCGTAAACCGTCCCCGTCCCCTAACCCTAACCCTAACCCTAAACCTAACCCTTACCCGAAGTCTTACCCTCACCGTCCCCTATTCCTAACCCGTACGCTAACACTAACCCGTACCCTAACACGTACGCTCACCCTAAACCATTGTCGTACACTAACCTGTACCCTAAAACGTCCCCGTCCCCGTCCCCTAACCCTAAACCTAACCCTAACCCTAACCCTTACCCGAAGCCTTACACTCACCCGTCCCCTAATCCTAACCCGTACGCTAACACTAACCCGTACCCTAACACGTACGCTCATCCTAAACCGTTGTCGTACCCTAACCTGTACCCTAAACCGTCCCGGTCCCCTAACCCTAACCCTAACCCTAACCCTAACCCTAACCCTAACGCTTACCCGAAGCCTTACCCTCACCCGTCCCCTAATCCTAACCCGTACGCTAACACTAACCCGTACCCTAACACGTACGCTCACCCTAAAGCGTTGTCGTACCCTAACCTGTACCCTAAACCTTCCCCGTCCCCTTACCCTAACCCTAACCCTAACCCTAACCCTAACCCTTACTCGAAGCCTTACCCTCACCCGTCCGCTAATCCTAACCCGTACGCTAACACTAACCCGTACCCTAACACGTACGCTCACCCTAAACCGTTGTCGTACCCTAACCTGTACCCTAAACCGTCCCCGTCCCCTAACCCTAACCCTAACCCTAACCCTAACCCTAACCCTTACCCGAAGCCTTACCCTCGCCTGTCCCCAAATCCTAACCCGTACGCTAACCCTAACCCGTACCCTAACATGTACGCTCACCGTAAACCATTGTTGTACCCTAACCTGTACCCTAAACCGTCCCCGTCCCCTAACCCTAAACCTAACCCTTACCCTAACCCTAACCCTAATCCTAACCCTTACCCGAAGCCTTACCCTCACCCGTCTCCTAATCCTAACCCGTACGCTAACACTAACCCGTATCCTAACACGTACGATCACCCTAAACCGTTGTCGTACCCTAACCTGTACCCTAAACCGTCCCCGTCCCCTAACCCTAACCCTAACCCTAACCCTTACCCGAAGCCTTACCCTCACCCGTCCCCTAATCCTAACCCGTACGCTAACACTAACCCGTACCCTAACACGTACACTCACCCTAAACCGTTGTCGTTTCCTAACCTGTACCCTAAACCGTCCCCGTCCCCTAACCCTAACCCTAACCCTAACCCTTACCCGAAGCCTTACCCTCACCCGTCCCCTAATCCTAACCCGTACGCTAACACTAACCCGTACCCTAACACGTACGCTCACCCTAAACCGTTGTCGTACCCTAACCTGTACCCTAAACCGTCCCCGTCCCCGTCCCCTAACCCTAACCCTAACCCTAACACTTACCCGAAGCCTTACCCTTAACCGTCCCCTAATCCTAACCCGTACGCTAACACTAACTCGTACCCTAACACGTACGCCCACCCTAAACCGTAATCGTACCCTAACCTGTACCCTAAACTGTCCCCGTCCCCGTCCACTAACCCTAACCCTAACTCTTACCCTAACCCTAACCTGAAGCCTTACCCTCACCCGACCCCTAATCCTAACCCGTACGCTAACGCTAACCCATACCCTAACACGTACGCTCACCCTAAACCGTTGTTGTACCCTAACCTGTAACCTAAACCGTCCCCGTCCCCTAACCCTAACCCTAACCCTAACCCTAACCCTAACACTTACCCGAAGCCTTACCCTCACCCGTCCCCTAATCCTAACCCGTACGCTAACACTAACCCGTACCCTAACACGTACGCTCTCCCTAAACCGTTGTCGTACCCTAACCTGTTCCTTAAACCGACCCGGTCCCCTAACCCTAACCCTAACCCTAACCCTAACCCTAACCCTAACGCTTACCCGAAGCCTTACCCTCACCCGTCCCCTAATCCTAACCCGTACGCTAACACTAACCCGTACCCTAACACGTACGCTCACCCTAAACCGTGTCGTACCCTAACCTGTACCCTAAACCTTCCCCGTCCCCTAACCCTAACCCTAACCCTAACGCTAACCCTAACACTTACTCGAAGCCTTACCCTCACCCGTCCCCTAATCCTAACCCGTACGCTAACACTAACCCGTACCCTAGCACGTATGCTCACCCTAAACCGTTGTCGTAACCTAACCTGTACCCTAAACCGTCCCCGTCCCCGTCCCCTAACCCTAACCCTAACCCTAACACTAACCCTTACCCGAAGCCTTACCCTCACCCGTCTCCTAATCCCAACCCGTACGCTAACACTAACCCGTACCCTAACACGTACGCTCACCCTAAACCGTTGTCGTACCCTAACCTGTACCCTAAACCGTCCCCGTCCCCTAACCCTAACCCTAACCCTAACCCTAACCCTAACCCTTACCCGAAGCCTTACCCTCGCCTGTCCCCTAATCCTAACCCGTACGCTAACCCTAACCCGTACCCTAACACGTACGCTCACCGCAAACCGTTGTCGTACCCTAACCTGTACCCTAAACCGTCCCCGTCCCCTAACCCTAACCCTAACCCTAACCCTAACCCTAACCCTAAACCTAACCCTTACCCGAAGCCTTACCCTCACCCGTCCCCTAATCCTAACCCGTACGCTAACACTAACCCGTATCCTAACACGTACGATCACCCTAAACCGTTGTCGTACCCTAACCTGTACCCTAAACCGTCCCCGTCACCTAACCCTAACCCTAACCCTAACCCTTACCCGAAGCCTTACCCTCACCCGTCCCCTAATCCTAACCCGTACGCTAACACTAACCCGTACCCTAACACGTACACTCACCCTAAACCGTTGTCGTTTCCTAACCTGTACCCTAAACCGTCCCCGTCCCCTAACCCTAACCCTAATCCTAACCATTACCCGAAGCCTTACCCTCACCCGTCCCCTAATCCTAATCCGTATGCTAAAACTAACCCGTACCCTAACACGTACGCTCACCCTAAACCATTGTCGTACCCTAACCTGTACCCTAAATCATCCCCGTCCCCGTCCACTATCCCTAACCCTAACCCTAACCCTAACACTAACCCGAAGCCTTACCCTCACCCGTCCCCTAAACCTAACCCGTACGCTAACACTAACCCGTACCCTAACACGTACGCTCACCCTAAACAGTTGTCATACCCTAACCTGTACTGTAAACCGTCCCCGTCCCCTAACCCTAACCCTAACCCTAACCCTAACCCTTACCCGAAGCCTTACACTCACCGTCCCCTAATCCTAACCCGTACGCTAACACTAACCCGTACCCTAACACGTACGCTCACCCTAAACCGTTGTCGTACCCTAACCTGTACCCTAAACCGTCCCCGTCCCCGTCCCCTAACACTAACCCTAACCCTAACCCTAACCCTTACCCGAAGCCTTACCCTCACCCGTCCCCTAATCCTAACACGTACGCTAACACTAACCCGTACCCTAACACATACGCTCACCCTAAACCGTTGTCGTACCCTAACCTGTACCCTAAACCGTCCCGGTCCCCTAACCCTAACCCTAACCCTAACCCTAACCCTAACGCTTACCCGAAGCCTTACCCTCACCCGTCCCCTAATCCTAACCCGTACGCTAACACTAACCCGTACCCTAACACGTACGCGCAACCTAAAGCGTTGTCGTACCCTAACCTGTACCCTAAAACTTCCCCGTCCCCTAACCCTAACCCTAACCCTAACCCTAACCCTAACCCTTACTCGAAACTTTACCCTCACCCGTCCCCTAATCCTAACCCGTACGCTAACACTAACCCGTACCCTAACACGTACGCTCACCCTAAACCGTTGTCGTATCCTAACCTGTACCCTAAACCGTCCCCGTCCCCGTCCCCTAACCCTAACCCTAACCCTAACACTAACCCTTACCCGAAGCCTTACCCTCACCCGTCCCCTAATCCCAACCCGTACGCTAACACTAACCCATACCCTAACACGTACGCTCACCCTAAACCGTTGTCGTACCCTAACCTTTACCCTAAAGCGTCCCCGTCCCCTAACCCTAACCCTAACCCTAACCCTAACCCTTACCCGAAGCCTTACCCTCGCCTGTCCCCTAATCCTAACCCGTACGCTAACCCTAACCCGTACCCTAACACGTACGCTCACCGTAAACTGTTGTCGTACCCTAACCTGTACCCTAAACCGTCCCCGTCCCCTAAACCTAACCCTAACCCTAACCCTAACCCTAACCCTAAACCTAACCCTTACCCGAAGCCTTACCCTCACCCCTCCCCGAATCCTAACCCGTACGCTAACACTAACCCGTATCCTAACACGTACGATCACCCTAAACCGTTGTCGTACCCTAACCTGTACCCTAAACCGTCCCCGTCCCCTAACCCTAACCCTAACCCTTACCCAAAGCCTTACCCTCACCCGTCCCCTAATCCTAACCCGTACGCTAACACTAACCCATACCCTAACACGTACACTCACCCTAAACCGTTGTCATTTCCTAACCTGTACCCTAAACCGTCCCCGTCGCCAAACCCTAACCCTAATCCTAACCCTTACCCGAAGCCTTACCCTCACCCGTCCCCTAATCCTAACCCGTATGCTAAAACTAACCCGTACCCTAACACGTACGATCACCCTAAACCGTTGTCGTACCCTAACCTGTACCCTAAACCGTCCCCGTCCCCTAACCCTAACCCTAACCCTAACCCTAACCCTAACCCTAACCTTTACCCGAAGCCTTACCCTCACCCGTCCCCTAATCCTAACCCGTACGCTAACACTAACCCGTACCCTAACACGTACGCTCACCCTAAAGCGTTGTCGTACCATAACCTGTACCCTAAACCTTCCCCGTCCCCTAACCCTAACCCTAACCCTAACCCTAACCCTAACGCTTACCCGAAGCCTTACCCTCACCCGTCCCCTAATCCTAACCCGTACGCTAACACTAACCAGTACCCTAACACGTACGCTCACCCTAAACCGTTGTCGTACCCTAACCTGTACCCTAAACCTTCCCCGTCCCCTAACCCTAACCCTAACCCTAACCCTAACCCTCACCCGAAGCCTTACCCTTACCCGTCCCCTATTCCTAACCCGTACGCTTACACTAACCCGTACCCTAACACGTACGCTCACCCTTAACCGTAATCGTACCCTAACCTGTACCCTAAACTGTCCCCGTCCCCGTCCACTAACCCTAACCATAACTCTAACCCTAACCCTAACCTGAAGCCTTACCCTCAGCCGTCCCCTAATCCTAACCCGTACGCTAATGCTAACCCGTACCCTAACACGTACGCCCACCCTAAACCGTTGTCGTATTCTAACCTGTAACCTAAACCGTCCCCGTCCCCTAACCCTAACCCTAACCCTAACCCTAACCCTAACACTTACCCGAAGCCTTACCCTCACCCGTCCCCTAATCCTAACCCGTACACTGCCACTAAACCGTACCCTAACACGTCCGCTCACCCTAAACCGTTGTCGTACCCTAACCTGTACCCTAAACGGTCCCCGTCCCCTAACCCTAACCCTAACCCTAAGCCTTACCCGAAGTCTTACCCTCACCCGTCCCCTAATCCTAACCCTTACGCTAACACTAACCCATACCCTAACACGTACGCTCACCCTAAACTATTGTCGCACCCTAACCTGTACCCTAAACCGTCCCCGTCCCCTAACCCTAACCCTAACCCTAACCCTAACCCTAACCCTTACCCGAAGCCTTACGCTCACCCGTCCCGTAATCCTAAACCGTACGCTAACACTAACCCGTACCCTAAGACGTACGCTCACCCTAAACCGTTGTCGTACCCTAACCTGTACCCTAAACCGTCCCCGTCCCCTAACCCTAACCCTAACCCTAACCCTAACCCTAACCCTTACCCGAAGCCTTACCCTCACCCATCCCCTAATCCTCACCCGTACGCTAACACTAACCCGTACCCTAACACGTACGCTCACCCTAAACCGTTGTCATACCCTAAGCTGTACCCTAAACCGTCCCCGTCCCCGACCCCTAACCCTAACCCTAACCCTAACCCTAACCCTTACCCGAAGCCTTATCCTCACCCATCCCCTAATCCTAACCCGTACCCTAACACGTACGCTCACCCTAAACAGTTGTCATACCCTAACCTGTACTGTAAACCGTCCCCGTCCCCTAACCCTAACCCTAACCCTAACCCTAACCCTTACCCGAAGCCTTACACTCACCGTCCCCTAATCCTAACCCGTACGCTAACACTAACCCGTACCCTAACACGTACGCTCACCCTAAACCGTTGTCGTACCCTAACCTGTACCCTAAACCGTCCCCGTCCCCGTCCCCTAACCCTAACCCTAACCCTAACCCTAACCCTTACCCGAAGCCTTACCCTCACCCGTCCCCTAATCCTAACACGTACGCTAACACTAACCCGTACCCTAACACATACGCTCACCCTAAACCGTTGTCGTACCCTAACCTGTACCCTAAACCGTCCCGGTCCCCTAACCCTAACCCTAACCCTAACTCTAACCCTAACCCTAACGCTTACCCGAAGCCTTACCCTCACCCGTCCCCTAATCCTAACCCGTACGCTAACACTAACCCGTACCCTAACACGTACGCGCAACCTAAAGCGTTGTCGTACCCTAACCTGTACCCTAAACCTTCCCCGTCCCCGTCCCCTAACCCTAACCCTAACCCTAACCCTTACTCGAAGCTTTACCCTCACCCGTCCCCTAATCCTAACCCGTACGCTAACACTAACCCGTACCCTAACACGTACGCTCACCCTAAACCGTTGTCGTATCCTAACCTGTACCCTAAACCGTCCCCGTCCCCATCCCCTAACCCTAACCCTAACCCTAACACTAACCCTTACCCGAAGCCTTACCCTCACCCGTCCCCTAATCCCAACCCGTACGCTAACACTAACCCATACCCTAACACGTACGCTCACCCTAAACCGTTGTCGTACCCTAACCTGTACCCTAAACCGTCCCCGTCCCCTAACCCTAACCCTAACCCTAACCCTAACCCTAACCCTTACCCGAAGCCTTACCCTCGCCTGTCCCCTAATCCTAACCCGTACGCTAACCCTAACCCGTACCCTAACACGTACGCTCACTGTAAACTGTTGTCGTACCCTAACCTGTACCCTAAACCGTCCCCGTCCCCTAAACCTAACCCTAACCCTAACCCTAACCCTAACCCTAAACCTAACCCTTACCCGAAGCCTTACCCTCACCCCTCCCCGAATCCTAACCCGTACGCTAACACTAACCCGTATCCTAACACGTACGATCACCCTAAACCGTTGTCGTACCCTAACCTGTACCCTAAACCGTCCCCGTCCCCTAACCCTAACCCTAACCCTTACCCAAAGCCTTACCCTCACCCGTCCCCTAATCCTAACCCGTACGCTAACACTAACCCGTACCCTAACACGTACACTCACCCTAAACCGTTGTCATTTCCTAACCTGTACCCTAAACCGTCCCCGTCCCCTAACCCTAACCCTAATCCTAACCCTTACCCGAAGCCTTACCCTCACCCGTCCCCTAATCCTAACCCGTATGCTAAAACTAACCCGTACCCTAACACGTACGATCACCCTAAACCGTTGTCGTACCCTAACCTGTACCCTAAACCGTCCCCGTCCCCTAACCCTAACCCTAACCCTAACCCTAACCCTAACCCTAACCTTTACCCGAAGCCTTACCCTCACCCTTCCCCTAATCCTAACCCGTACGCTAACACTAACCCGTACCCTAACACGTACGCTCACCCTAAAGCGTTGTCGTACCATAACCTGTACCCTAAACCTTCCCCGTCCCCTAACCCTAACCCTAACCCTAACCCTAACCCTAACGCTTACCCGAAGCCTTACCCTCACCCGTCCCCTAATCCTAACCCGTACGCTAACACTAACCAGTACCCTAACACGTACGCTCACCCTAAACCGTTGTCGTACCCTAACCTGTACCCTAAACCGTCCCCGTCCCCTAACCCTAACCCTAACCCTAACCCTAACCCTTACCCGAAGCCTTACCCTTACCCGTCCCCTATTCCTAACCCGTACGCTAACACTAACCCGTACCCTAACACGTACGCTCACCCTTAACCGTAATCGTACCCTAACCTGTACCCTAAACTGTCCCCGTCCCCGTCCACTAACCCTAACCATAACTCTAACCCTAACCCTAACCTGAAGCCTTACCCTCACCCGTCCCCTAATCCTAACCCGTACGCTAACGCTAACCCGTACCCTAACACGTACGCTCACCCTAAACCGTTGTCGTATTCTAACCTGTAACCTAAACCGTCCCCGTCCCCTAACCCTAACCCTAACCCTAACCCTAACCCTAACACTTACCCGAAGCCTTACCCTCACCCGTCCCCTAATCCTAACCCGTACACTGCCACTAAACCGTACCCTAACACGTCCGCTCACCCTAAACCGTTGTCGTACCCTAACCTGTACCCTAAACGGTCCCCGTCCCCTAACCCTAACCCTAACCCTAAGCCTTACCCGAAGTCTTACCCTCACCCGTCCCCTAATCCTAACCCTTACGCTAACACTAACCCATACCCTAACACGTACGCTCACCCTAAACTATTGTCGCACCCTAACCTGTACCCTAAACCGTCCCCGTCCCCTAACCCTAACCCTAACCCTAACCCTAACCCTAACCCTAACCCTTACCTGAAGCCTTACGCTCACCCGTCCTGTAATCCTAAACCGTACGCTAACACTAACCCGTACCCTAAGACGTACGCTCACCCTAAACCGTTGTCGTACCCTAACCTCTACCCTAAACCGTCCCCGTCCCCTAAGCCTAACCCTAACCCTAACCCTAACCCTAACCCTTACCCGAAGCCTTACCCTCACCCATCCCCTAATCCTCACCCGTACGCTAACACTAACCCGTACCCTAACACGTACGCTCACCCTAAACCGTTGTCATACCCTAAGCTGTACCCTAAACCGTCCCCGTCCCCGTCCCCTAACCCTAACCCTAACCCTAACCCTAACCCTTACCCGAAGCCTTATCCTCACCCATCCCCTAATCCTAACCCGTACGCTAACACTAACCCGTACCCTAAAACTTACGCTCACCCTAAACCGTTGTCGTACCCTAACCTGTACCCTAAACCGTCCCCGTCCCCGTCCCCTAACCCTAACCCTAACCCTAACCCTAACCCTTACCCGAAGCCTTACCCTCACCTGTCCCCTAATCCTAACCCATACGCTAACACTAACCCGTACCCTAACACGTACGCTCACCCTAAACCGTTGTCGTACCATAACCTGTACCCTAAACCGTCTCCGTCCCCTAACCCTAACCCTAAGCCTAACCCTAACCCTTACCCGAAGCCTTACCCTCACCCGTCCCCTAATCCTAACCCGTACGCTAACACTAACCCGTACCCTAACACGTACGCTCACCCTAAATCGTTGTCGTACCCTAACCTGTACCCTAAACCGTCCCCGTCCCCTAACCCTAACCCTAACCCTAAGCCTTACACGAAGCTTTACCCGCAACCGTCCCATAATCCTAACCCGTACGCTAACACTAACCCGTACCCTAACACGTACGCTCACCCTAAACCATTGTCGAACCCTAAACTGTACCCTAAACCGTCCCCGTCCCCGTCCCCTAACCCTAACCCTAAACCTAACCCTAACCCTTACCCGAAGCCTTACCCTCACCCATCCCCTAATCCTAACCCGTACGCTAACACTAACCCGTAACCTAACATGTACGCTCACCCTAAACCGTTGTCGTACCCTAACCTGTACCCTAAACTGTCCCCGTCCCCGTCCGCTAACCCTAACCCTAACCCTAACCCTAACCCTAACCTGAAGCCTTACCCTCACCCGTCCCCTAATCCTAACCCGTACGCTAACGCTAACCCGTACCCTAACACGTACGCTCACCCAAAACCGTTGTCGTACCCTAACCTGTACCCTAAACCGTCCCCGTCCCCTAACCCTCACCCTAACCCTAACCCTAACCCTTACCCGAAGCCTTACCCTCACCCGTCCCCTATTCCTAACCCGTAGGCTAACACTAACCCGTACCCTAACACGTACGCTCACCCTAAACCGTTGTCGTTTCCTAACCTGTACCCTAAACCGTCCCCGTCCCCTAACCCTAACCCTAACCCTAACCCTAACCCTAACCCTTACCCAAAGCCTTACCCTCACCCGTCCCCTAATCCTAACCCGTACGCTAACACTAACCCGTACCCTAACACGTACGATCACCCTAAACCGTTGTCGTACCCTAACCTGTACCCTAAACCGTCCCCGTCCCCTAACCCTAACCCCAACCCTAACCCTAACCCTAACCCTAACCCTTACCCGAAGCCTTACCCTCACCCGTCCCCTAATCCTAACCCGTACGCTAACACTAACCCGTACCCTAACACGTATGCTCACCCTAAACCGTTGTCGTACCCTAACCTGTACCCTAAACCGTCCCCGTCCCCTAACCCTAACCCTAACCCTAACCCTAACCCTAACCCTTACCCGAAGCCTTACCCTCACCCGTCCCCTAATCCTAACCCGTACGCTAACACTAACCCGTACCCTAACACGTACGCTCACCCTAAACCGTTGTCGTACCATAACCTGTACCCTAAACCTTACCCGTCCCCTAACCCTAACCCTAACCCTAACCCTAACCCTAACCCTTACCCGAAGCCTTACCCTCACCCGTCCCCTAATCCTAAACCGTACGCTAACACTAACCCGTACCCTAACACGTACGCTCACCCTAAACCATTGTCGTACCCTAACCTGTACCCTAAAGTGTCCCCGTCCCCGTCCGCTAACCCTAACCCTAACCCTAACCCTAACCCTAACCTGAAGCCTTACACTCACCCGTCCCCTAATCCTAACCCGTACGCTAACGCTAACCCGTACCCTAACACGTACGCTCACCCTAAACCGTTGTCGTACCCTAACCTGTACCCTAAACCGTTCCCATCCCCTAACCCTAACCCTAACCCTAACCCTAACCCTAACACTTACCCGAAGCCTTACCCTCACCCGTCCCCTAATCCTAACCCGTACGCTGCCACTAAACCGTACCCGAACACGTACGCTCACCCTAAACCGTTGTCGTACCCTAACCTGTACCCTAAACCGTCCCCGTCCCCGTCCCCTAACCCTAACCCTAACCCTAACCCTTACCCGAAGCCTTACCCTCAGCCGTTCCCTAATCCTAACCCGTACGCTAACACTAACCAATACCCTAACACGTACACTCACCCTAAACCGTTGTCGTACCATAACCTGTACCCTAAACCATCCCCGTCCCCTAACCCTAACCCTAACCCTAACCCTAACCCTAACCCTTACCCGAAGACTTACCCTCACCCGTCCCCTAAACCTAACCCGTACGCTAACACTAACCCGTACCCTAACACGTACGCTCACCCTACACAGTTGTCGTACCCTAACCTGTACACTAAACCGTCCCCGTCCCCGTCCCCGTCCCCGTCCCCTAACCCTAACCCTTACCCGAAGCCTTACCCTCACCCGTCCCCTAATCCTAACCCGTACGCTAACACTAACCCGTACCCTAACACGTATGCTCACCCTAAACCGTTGTCGTACCCTAACCTGTACCCTAAACCGTCCCCGTCCCCTAACCCTAACCCTAACCCTAACCCTAACCCTAACTCTTACCCGAAGCCTTACCCTCACCCGTCCCCCAATCCTAACCCGTACGCTAACACTAAACCGTACTCTAACACATACGCTCACCCTAAACCGTTGTTGTACCCTACCCTGTACCCTAAACCGTCCCCGTCCCCTAACCCTAACCCTAACCCTAACCCTAACCCTTACCCGAAGCCTTACCCTCACCCGTCCCCTAATCCTAACCCGTAGGCTAACACTAACCCGTAACCTAACACGTATGCACACCCTAAACCGTGGTCGTACCCTAACCTGTACCCTAAACCGTCCCCGTCCCCTAACCCTAACCCTAACCCTAACCCTTACCCGAAGCCTTACCCTCACCCATCCCCTAATCCTAACCCGAACGCTAACACTAACCCGTACCCTAACACGTACACTCACCCTAAACCGTTGTCGTTTCCTAACCTGTACCCTAAACCGTCCCCGTCCCCTAACCCTAACCCTAACCCTAACCCTAACCCTAACACTAACCCTTACCCGAAGCCTTACCCTCACCCGTCCCCTAATCCTTACCCGTACGCTAACACTAACCAGTACCCTAACACGTACGATCACCCTAAACCGTTGTCGTACCCTAACCTGTACCCTAAACCGTCCCCGTCCCCTAACCGTAACCCTAACCCTAACCCTAACCCTAACCCTAACACTTACCTGAAGCCTTACCCTCACCCGTCCCCTAATCCTAACCCGTACGCTAACACTAACCCGTAACCTAACACGTATGCTCACCCTAAACCGTTGTCGTACCCTAACCTGTACCCTAAACCGTCCCCTAACCCTAACCCTAACCCTAACCCTAACCCTAACCCTTACCCGAAGCCTTACCCTCACCCGTCCCCTAATCCGAACCCGTGCGCTAACACTAACCCGTACCCTAACACGTACGCTCACCCTAAACCATTGTCGTACGCTAACCTGTACCCTAAACCGTCCCCGTCCCCGTCCCCTAACCCTAACCCTAACCCTAACCCTAACCCGAAGCCTTACCCTCACCCGTCCCCTAATCCTAACCCGTACGCTAACACTAACCCGTACCCTAACACGTACGCTCACCCTAAACCGTTGTCATACCCTAACCTGTACCCTAAACCGTCCCCGTCCCCTAACCCTAACACTAACCCTAACCCTAACACTTACCCGAAGCCTTACCCTCACCCGTCCCCTAATCCTAAGCCGTACGCTAACACTAACCCGTACCCTAACACGTATGCTCACCCTAAACCGTTGTCGTACCCTAACCTGTACCCTAAACCGTCCCCGTCCCCGTCCCCGTCCCCTAACCCTAACCCTAACCCTAACCCTTACCCGAAGCCTTACCTTCACCCGTCCCCTAATCCTAAACCGTACGCTAACACTAACCCGTACCCTAACAAGTATGCTCACCCTAAACCGTTGTCGTACCCTAACCTGTACCCTAAACCGTCCCCGTCCCCTAACCCTAACCCTAACCCTAACCCTAACCCTAACCCTTACCCGAAGCCTTACCCTCACCCGTCCCCCAATCCTAACCCGTACGCTAACACTAAAACGTACCCTAACACATACGCTCACCCTAAACCGTTGTTGTACCCTAACCTGTACCCTAAACCGTCCCCGTCCCCTAACCCTAACCCTAACCCTAACCCTAATCCTAACCCTTACCCGAAGCCTTACCCTCACCCGTCCCCTAATCCTAACCCGTACGCTAACACTAACCCGTACCCTAACACGTACGCTCAGCCTAAACCGTTGTCGTACCCTAACCTGTACCCTAAACCGTCTCCGTCCCCTAACCCTAACCCTAACCGTAACCCTAACACTTACCCGGAGCTTTACCCTCACCCGTCCCCTAATCCTAACCCGTACGCTAACACTAACCCGTACCCTAACACGTACGCTCACCCTAAACCGTTGTCGTACCCTAACATGTACCCTAAACCGTCCCCGTCCCCTAACCCTAACCCTAACCCTAACCCTTACACGAAGCCTTACCCTCAACCGTCCCATAATCCTAACCCGTACGCTAACACTAACCCGTAACCTAACACGTACGCTCACCCTAAACCGTTGTCGTACCCTAACCTGTACCCTAAACCGTCCCCGTCCCCGTCCCCTAACCCTAACCCTAACCCTAACCCTAACCCTTACCCGAAGCCTTACCCTCACCCGTCCCCTAATCCTAACCCGTACGCTAACACTAACCCGTACCCTAACACGTACGCTCACCCTAAACCGTTGACATACCATAACCTGTACCCTAAACCTTCCCCGTCCCCTAACCCTAACCCTAACCCTAACCCTAACCCTAACCCTTACCCGAAGCCTTACCCTCACCCGTCCCCTAATCCTAACCCGTACGCTAACACTAACCCGTACCCTAACACGTACGCTCACCCTAAACCGGTGTCGTACCCTAACCTGTACCCTAAACCGTCCCTGTCCCCTAACCCTAACCCTAACCCTAACCCTAACCCTTACTCGAAGCCTTACCCTTACCCGTCCCCTAATCCTAACCCGTACGCTAACACTAACCCGTACCCTAACACGTACGCTCACCCTAAACCGTTGTCGTACCCTAACCTGTACCCTAAACTGTCCCCGTCCCCGTCCGCTAACCCTAACCCTAACCCTAACCCTAACCCTAACCTGAAGCCTTGCCCTCACCCGTCCCCTAATCCTAACCCGTACGCTAACGCTAACCCGTACCCTAACACGTACGCTCACCCTAAACCGTTGTCGTACCCTAACCTGTACCCTAAACCGTCCCCGTTCCCTAACCCTAACCCTAACCCTTACCCAAAGCCTTACTCTCACCCGTCCCCTAATCCTAACCCGTACACTAACACTAACCCGTACCCTAACACGTACGCTCACCCTAAACCGTTGTCGTACCCTAACCTGTACCCTAAACCGTCCCCGTCCCCTAACCCTAACCCTAACCCTAACTCTAACCTAACCCTTACCCGAAGCCTTACCCTCACCCGTCCCCTAATCCTAACCCGTACGCTAACACTAACCCGTACCCTAACACATACGTTCACATTAAACCGTTGTCGTACCCTAACCTGTACCCTAAAACGTCCCCGTCCCCTAACCCTAACCCTAACCCTAACCCTAAGCCTTACCCAAAGTCTTACCCTCACCCATCCCCTAATCCTAACCCGTACGCTAACACTAACCCATACCCTAACTCGTACGCTCACCCTAAATTATTGTCGCACCCTAAACTGTACCCTAAACCGTCCCCGTCCCCCAACCCTAACCCTAACCCTAACCCTAACCCTCACCCTTACCCGAAGCCTTACCCTCACCCGTCCCCTAATCCTAAACCGTACGCTAACTCTAACCCATACCCTAAGACGTACGCTCACCCTAAACCGTTGTCGTACCCTAACCTGTACCCTAAACCGTCCCCGTCCCCTAACCCTAGCCCTAAACCTAACCCTAACCCTAACCCTTACCCGAAGCCTTACCCTCACCCGTCCCCTAATCCTAACCCGTACGCTAACACTAACCCGTACCCTAACACGTACGCTCACGCTAAACCGTTGTCGTACCCTAACCTGTACCCTAAACCGTCCCCGTCCCCTAACCCTAACCCTAACCCTAACCCTTACACGAAGCCTTACCCTCAACCGTCCCATAATCCTAACCCGTACGCTAACACTAACCCGTACCCTAACACGTACGCTCACCCTAAACCATTGTCGTACCCTAACCTGTAGTCTAAACCGTCCCCGTCCCCGTCCCCTAACCCTAACCCTAACCCTAACCCTAACCCTTACCCGAAGCCTTACCCTCACCCGTCCCCTAATCCTAACCCGTACGCTAACACTAACCCGTACCCTAACACGTACGCTCACCCTAAACCGTTGTCATACCATAACCTGTACCCTAAACCTTCCCCGTCGCCTAACCCTAACCCTAACCCTAACCCTAACCCTAACCCTAACCCTTACTCGAAGCCTTACCCTTACCCGTCCCCTAATCCTAACCCGTACGCTAACACTAACCCGTACCCTAACACGTACGCTCACCCTAAACCGTTGTCGTACCCTAACCTGTACCCTAAACTGTCCCCGTCCCCGTCCGCTAACCCTAACCCTAACCCTAACCCTAACCCTAACCTGAAGCCTTACCCTCACCCGTCCCCTAATCCTACCCCGTACGCTAACGCTAACCCGTACCCTAACACGTACGCTCACCCTAAACCGTTGTCGTACCCTAACCTGTACCATAAACCGTCCCCGTCCCCTAACACTAACCCTAACCCTAAGCCTAACCCTAACCCTTACCCGAAGCCTTACCCTCACCCGTCCCCTAATCCTAACCCGTACGCTGCCACTAAACCGTACCCTAACACGTACGCTCACCCTAAACCGTTGTCGTACCCTAACCTGTACCCTAAACCGTCCCCGTCCCCGTCCCCTAACCCTAACCCTAACCCTAACCCTAACCCTTACCCGAAGCCTTACCCTCACCCGTCCCCTAATCCTAACCCGTACGCTAACACTAACCCGTACCCTAACACGTACGCTCACCCTAAACCGTTGTCGTACCATAACCTGTACCCTAAACCATCCCCGTCCCCTAACCCTAACCCTAACCCTAACCCT
The DNA here is from genome assembly GCF_059928025.1 of Delphinapterus leucas. Taxonomy (NCBI): domain Eukaryota; kingdom Metazoa; phylum Chordata; class Mammalia; order Artiodactyla; family Monodontidae; genus Delphinapterus; species Delphinapterus leucas. The sequence continues at coordinate 89,013,710 of NC_143143.1, read as the reverse complement.
AATCCTAACCCTTACCCGAAGCCTTACCCTCACCCGTCCCCTAAACCTAACCCGTACGCTAACACTAACCCGTACCCTAACACGTACACTCACCATAAACCGTTGTCGTACCCTAAACTGTACCCTAACCCGTCCCCGTCCCCGTCCCCTAACCCTAACCCTAACCCTTACCCGAAGCCTTACCCTCACCCGTCCGCTAATCCTAACCCGTACTCTAACACTAACCCGTACCCTAACACGTACGCTCACCCTAAACCCTTGTTGTACCCTAACCTGTACCCTAAACCGTCCCCGTCCCCGTCCCCGTCCCCTAACCCTAAACCTAACCCTTACCCGAAGCCTCACCCTCACCCGTCCCCTAATCCTAACCCGTACGCTAACACTAACCCGTACCCTAACACGTACGTTCACCCTAAACCGTTGTCATACCCTAACCTGTACCCTAAACCGTCCCCGTCCCCTAACCCTAACCCTAACCCTAACTCTAACCTAACCCTTACCCGAAGCCTTACCCTCACCCATCCCCTAATCCTAACCCGTATGCTAACACTAACCCGTACCCTAACACGTACGTTCACCTTAAACCGTTGTCGTAACCTAACCTGTACCCTAAACCGTCCCCGTCCCCTAACCCTAACCCTAACCCTAACCCTAAGCCTTACCCGAAGTCTTACCCTCACCCGTCCCCTAATCCTAACCCGTACGCTAACACTAACCCATACCCTAACACGTACGCTCACCCTAAACTGTTATCGCACCCTAACCTGTACCCTAAACCGTCCCCGTCCCCTAACCCTAACCCTAACCCTAACCCTAACCCTAACCCTTACCCGAAGCCTTACCGTCACCCGTCCCCTAATCCTAACCCGTATGCTAACACTAACCCGTACCCTAACACGTACGCTCACCCTAAACGGTTGTCGTACCCTAACCTGTACCCTAAACCGTCCCCGTCCCCTAACCCTAACCCTAACCCTAACCCTAACCCTAAGCCTTACCCGAAGTCTTAACCTCACACGGCCCCTAATCCTAATCCGTACGCTAACACTAACCAATACCCTAACACGTACGCTGACCCTAAACTGTTGTCGTACCCTAAACCGTCCCCGTCCCCGTCCCCGTCCCCTAAGCCTAACCCTAACCCTAACCCTAACCCTAACCCTTACCCAAAGCCTTACCCTCACCCGTCCCCTAATCCTAACCCGTACGCTAACACTAACCCGTACCCTAACACGTACCCTCACCCTAAACCGTTGTCATACCCTAACCTGTACCCTAAACCGTCCCCGTCCCCTAACCCTAACTCTAACCCTAACCCTTACCCAAAGCCTTACCCTCACCCGTCCCCTAATCCTAACCCGTACGCTAACACTAACCAGTACCCTAACACGTACGCTCACCCTAAACCGTTGTCGTACCCTAACCTGTACCCTAAACCGTCCCCGTCCTCTAACCCTAACCCTAACCCTAACCCTAACCCTAACCCTTACCCGAAGCCTTACCCTCACCCGTCCCCTAATCCTAACCCGTATGCTAACACTAACCCATACCCTAACACGTACGCTCACCCTAAACCGTTGTCGTACCCTAACATGTACCCTAAATCGTCCCGGTCCCCTAACCCTAAACCTAACCCTAACCCTAACCCTAACCCTTACCCGAAGCCTTACTCTCACCCGTCCCCTAATCCTACCCCGTACGCTAACACTAACCCATACCCTAACACGTACGCTCACCCTAAACCGTTGTCGTACCCTAACCTGTACCCTAAACCGTCCCTGTCCCCTAACCCTAACCCTAACCCTAACCCTAACCATAACCCTTACCCGAAGCCTTACCCTCACCCGTCCCCTAATCCTAACCCGTACGCTAACACTAATTCGTACCCTAACACGTACGCTCACCCTAAACCGTTGTCGTAAACTAACCTGTACCCTAAACCGTCCCCGTCCCCGTCCCCTAACCCTAAACCTAACCCTAACACTAACTCTTACCCGAAGCCTTACCCTCACCCGTTCCATAATCCTAACCCGTACGCTAACACTAACCCGTACCCTAACACGTACGCTCACCCTAAACCGTTGTCGTACCCTAACCTGTACCCTAAACCGTCCCCGTCCCCTAACCCTAACCCTAACCCTAACCCTAACCCTAACCCTAACCCTTACCCGAAGCCTTACCCTCACCCGTCCCCTACACCTAACCCGTACACTAACACTAACCCGTACCCTAACACGTATGCTCACCCTAAACCGTTGTCGTACCCTAACCTGTACCCTAAACCGTCCCCGTCCCCGTCCCCTAACCCTATCCCTAACTCCAACCCTTACCCGAAGCCTTACCCTCACCCGTCCCCTTATCCTAACCCGTACGCTAACACTAACCCGTACCCTAACACGTACGCTCACCCTACACCGTTGTCGTACCCTAACCTGTACCCTAAACCGTCCCCGTCCCCGTCCCCGTCCCCTAACCCTAACCCTAACCCTTACCCGAAGCCTTAACCTCACCCGTCCCCTAATCCTAACCCGTACGCTAACACTAATCCGTACCCTAACACGTACGCTCACCCTTAACAGTTGTCGTACACTAACCTGTACCCTAAACCGTCCCCGTCCCCTAACCCTAACCCTAACCCTAAACCTAACCCTAACCCTTGCCCGTAGCCTTACCCTCACCCGTCCCCTAATCCTAACTCGTACGCTAACACTAAACCGTACCCTAACACGTACGCTCACCCTAAACCGTTGTCGTACCCTAACCTCTACCCTAAACCGTGCCCGTCCCCTAACCCTAACCCTAACCCTAACCCTAACCCTAACCCTTTCCCGAAGCCTTACCCTCACCCGTCTCCTAATCCTAACCCGTACGCTAACACAAACCCGTACCCTAACATGTACGCTCACACTAAACCGTTGTCGTTTCCTAACCTGTACCCTAAACCGTCCCCGTCCCCTAACCCTAACCCTAACCCTAACCCTAACCCTAACCCTAACTCTTACCCGAAGCCTTACCCTCACCCGTCCCCTAATCCTAACCCGTACGCTAACACTAACCCGTACCCTAACACGTTCGATCGCCCTAAACCGTTGTCGTACCCTAACCTGTACCCTAAACCGTCCCCGTCCCCTAACCCTAACCCTAACCCTAACCCTAACCCTAAGCCTTACCCGAAGTCTTAACCTCACACGGCCCCTAATCCTAATCCGTACGCTAACTCTAACCAATACCCTAACACGTACGCTGACCCTAAACTGTTGTCGTACCCTAAACCGTCCCCGTCCCCGTCCCCGTCCCCTAAGCCTAACCCTAACCCTAACCCTAACCCTAACCCTTACCCAAAGCCTTACCCTCACCCGTCCCCTAATCCTAACCCGTACGCTAACACTAACCCGTACCCTAACACGTACCCTCACCCTAAACCGTTGTCATACCCTAACCTGTACCCTAAACCGTCCCCGTCCCCTAACCCTAACTCTAACCCTAACCCTTACCCAAAGCCTTACCCTCACCCGTCCCCTAATCCTAACCCGTACGCTAACACTAACCAGTACCCTAACACGTACGCTCACCCTAAACCGTTGTCGTACCCTAACCTGTACCCTAAACCGTCCCCGTCCTCTAACCCTAACCCTAACCCTAACCCTAACCCTAACCCTTACCCGAAGCCTTACCCTCACCCGTCCCCTAATCCTAACCCGTATGCTAACACTAACCCATACCCTAACACGTACGCTCACCCTAAACCGTTGTCGTACCCTAACATGTACCCTAAATCGTCCCGGTCCCCTAACCCTAAACCTAACCCTAACCCTAACCCTAACCCTTACCCGAAGCCTTACTCTCACCCGTCCCCTAATCCTACCCCGTACGCTAACACTAACCCATACCCTAACACGTACGCTCACCCTAAACCGTTGTCGTACCCTAACCTGTACCCTAAACCGTCCCTGTCCCCTAACCCTAACCCTAACCCTAACCCTAACCCTAACCCTTACCCGAAGCCTTACCCTCACCCGTCCCCTAATCCTAACCCGTACGCTAACACTAATTCGTACCCTAACACGTACGCTCACCCTAAACCGTTGTCGTAAACTAACCTGTACCCTAAACCGTCCCCGTCCCCGTCCCCTAACCCTAACCCTAACCCTAACACTAACTCTTACCCGAAGCCTTACCCTCACCCGTTCCATAATCCTAACCCGTACGCTAACACTAACCCGTACCCTAACACGTACGCTCACCCTAAACCGTTGTCGTACCCTAACCTGTACCCTAAACCGTCCCCGTCCCCTAACCCTAACCCTAACCCTAACCCTAACCCTAACCCTAACCCTTACCCGAAGCCTTACCCTCACCCGTCCCCTACACCTAACCCGTACACTAACACTAACCCGTACCCTAACACGTATGCTCACCCTAAACCGTTGTCGTACCCTAACCTGTACCCTAAACCGTCCCCGTCCCCGTCCCCTAACCCTATCCCTAACTCCAACCCTTACCCGAAGCCTTACCCTCACCCGTCCCCTTATCCTAACCCGTACGCTAACACTAACCCGTACCCTAACACGTACGCTCACCCTACACCGTTGTCGTACCCTAACCTGTACCCTAAACCGTCCCCGTCCCCGTCCCCTAACCCTAACCCTAACCCTAAACCTAACCCTAACCCTTGCCCGTAGCCTTACCCTCACCCGTCCCCTAATCCTAACTCGTACGCTAACACTAAACCGTACCCTAACACGTACGCTCACCCTAAACCGTTGTCGTACCCTAACCTCTACCCTAAACCGTGCCCGTCCCCTAACCCTAACCCTAACCCTAACCCTAACCCTAACCCTTTCCCGAAGCCTTAGCCTCACCCGTCTCCTAATCCTAACCCGTACGCTAACACAAACCCGTACCCTAACATGTACGCTCACACTAAACCGTTGTCGTTTCCTAACCTGTACCCTAAACCGTCCCCGTCCCCTAACCCTAACCCTAACCCTAACCCTAACCCTAACCCTAACTCTTACCCGAAGCCTTACCCTCACCCGTCCCCTAATCCTAACCCGTACGCTAACACTAACCCGTACCCTAACACGTTCGATCGCCCTAAACCGTTGTCGTACCCTAACCTGTACCCTAAACCGTCCCCGTCCCCTAACCCTAACCCTAACCCTAACCCTAACCCTAACCCTTACCCGAAGCCTTACCCTCACCCGTCCCCTAATCCTAACCCGTACGCTAACACTAACGCGTACCCTAACACGTACGATCACCCTAAACTGTTGTCGTACCCTAACCTGTACCCTAAACCATCCCCGTCCCCTAACACTAACACTAACCCTAACCCTAACCCTAACACTTACCCGAAGCCTTACCCTCACCCGTCCCCTAATCCTAACCCGTACGCTAACACAAACCCGTACCCTAACACGTACGCTCACCCTAAACCGTTGTCGTACCCTAACCTGTACCCTAAACCGTCCCCGTCCCCGTCCCCGTCCCCTAACCCTAACCCTAACCCTAACCCTTACCCGAAGCCTTACCCTCACCCGTCCCCTAATCCTAACCCGTACGCTAACACTAAACCGTACCCTAACACGTACGCTCACCCTAAACCGTTGTCGTACCCTAACCTGTACTCTAAACCGTCCCCGTCCCCTAACCCTAACCCTAACCCTAACCCTAACCCTTAACCGAAGCCTTACCCTCACCCGTCCCCTAATCCTAACCCGTACGCTAATACTAACCCGTACCCTAACACGTACGCTCACCCTAAACCGTTGTCGTACACTAACCTGTACCCTAAACCGTCCCCGTCCCCTAACCCTAACCCTAACCCTAACCCTAACCCTAACCCTAACCCTTACCCGAAGCCTTAAACTCACCCGTCCCCTAATCCTAACCCGTACGCTAACACTAACCCGTACCCTAACACGTACGCTCACCCTAAACCGTTGTCGTACCCTAACCTGTACCCTAAACCGTCCCCGTCCCCTAACCCTAACCCTAACCGTAACCCTAACCCTTACCCGAAGCCTTACCCTCACCCGTCCCCTAATCCTAACCCGTACGCTAACACTAACGCGTACCCTAACACGTACGATCACCCTAAACTGTTGTCGTACCCTAACCTGTACCCTAAACCATCCCCGTCCCCTAACCCTAACACTAACCCTAACCCTAACCCTAACACTTACCCGAAGCCTTACCCTCACCCGTCCCCTAATCCTAACCCGTACGCTAACACAAACCCGTACCCTAACACGTACGGTCACCCTAAACCGTTGTCGTACCCTAACCTGTACCCTAAACCGCCCCCGTCCCCGTCCCCGTCCCCTAACCCTAACCCTAATCCTAACCCTTACCCGAAGCCTTACCCTCACCCGTCCCCTAATCCTAACCCGTACGCTAACACTGACCCGTACCCTAACACGTACGCTCACCCTAAACCGTTGTCGTACCCTAACCTGTACTCTAAACCGTCCCCGTCCCCTAACCCTAACCCTAACCCTTAACCGAAGCCTTACCCTCATCCGTCCCCTAATCCTAACCCGTACGCTAACACTAACCCGTACCCTAACACATACGCTCACCCTAAACCGTTGTCGTACACTAACCTGTACCCTAAACCGTCCCCGTCCCCTAACCCTAACCCTAACCCTAACCCTAACCCTAACCCTTACCCGAAGCCTTACACTCACCCGTCCCCTAATCCTAACCCGTACGCGAACACTAACCCGTACCCTAACACGTACGCTCACCCTAAACCGTTGTCGTACCCTAACCTGTACCCTAAACCGTCCCCGTCCCCGTCCCCTAACCCTAACCCTAACCCTAACCCTAACCCTAACCCTTACCCGAAGCCTTACCCTCACCCGTCCCCTAATCCTAACCCGTACGGTAACACTAACCCGTACCATAACACGTACGCTCACCCTAAACCGTTGTCGTACCATTACCTGTACCCTAAACCGTCCCCGTCCCCTAACCCTAACCCTAACCCTAACCCTAACCCTAACACTTACCCGAAGCCTTACCCTCACCCGTCCCCTAATCCTAACCCGTACGCTAACACTAACCCGTACCCTAACATGTACGATCACCCTTAACTGTTGTCGTACCCTAAACTGTACCCTAAACCGTCCCCGTCCCCTAACCCTAACCCTAAACCTAACCCTAACACTAACCCTTACCTGAAGCCTTACCCTAACCCGTCCCCTAATCCTAACCCGTACGCTAACACTAACCCGTACCCTAACACGTACGATCACCCTAAACCGTTGTCGTACCCTAACCTGTACCCTAAACCGTCCCCGTCACCTAACCCTAACACTAAACCTAACCCTAACCCTAACACTTACCCGAAGCCTTACCCTCACGCGTCCCCTAATCCTAACCCGTACGCTAACACTAAACCGTACCCTAACACGTACGATCACCCTAAACCGTTGTCGTACCCTAACCTCTACCCTAAACCGTCCCCGTACCCTAACCCTAACCCTAACCCTAACCCTTACCCGAAGCCTTACCCTCACCCGTCCCCTAATCCTAACACGTACGCTAACACTAACCCGTACCCTAACACATACGCTCACCCTAAACCGTTGTCGTACCCTAACCTGTACCCTAAACCGTCCCCGTCCCCTAACCCTAACCCTAACCCTAACCCTAACCCTTACCCGAAGGCTTACCCTCACCCGTCCCCTTCTTCCTAAACCGTACGCTAACACTAACCCGTACCCTAACACGTACGATCACCCTAAACTGTTGTCGTACCCTAACCTGTACCCTAAACCATCCCCGTCCCCTAACCCTAACACTAACCCTAACCCTAACCCTCACACTTACCCGAAGCCTTACCCTCACCCGTCCCCTAATCCTAACCCGTACGCTAACACAAACCCGTACCCTAACACGTACGCTCACCCTAAACCGTTGTCGTACCCTAAACTGTACCCTAAACCGTCCCCGTCCCCGTCCCCGTCCCCTAACCCTAACCCTAAACCTAACCCTTACCCGAAGCCATACCCTCACCCGTCCCCTAATCCTAACCCGTACGCTAACACTAACCCGTACCCTAACACGTACGATCACCCTAAACCGTTGTCGTACCCTAACCTGTACTCTAAACCGTCCCCGTCCCCTAACCCTAACCCTAACCCTAACCCTAAACCTTAACCGAAGCCTTACCCTCACCCGTCCCCTAATCCTAACCCGTACGCTAACACTAACCCGTACCCTAACACGTACGCTCACCCTAAACCGTTGTCGTACCCTAACCTGTACCCTAAACCGTCCCCGTCCCCGTCCCCGTCCCCTATCCCTAACCCTAACCCTAACCCTTACGCGAAACCTTACCGTCACCCGTCCCCTAATCCTAACCCGTACGCTAACACTAACCCGTACCCTAACACGTACGCTCACCCTAAACCGTTGTCGTACCCTAACCTGTACCCTAAACCGTCCCTGTCCCCTAACCCTCACCCTAACCCTAACTCTAACCCTTAACTGAAGGCTTACCCTCACCCGTCCCCTAATCCTAACCCGTACGCTAACACTAACCCGTACCCTAACACGTACGCTCACCCTAAACCGTTGTCGTACCCTAACCTGTACCCTAACCCGTCCCCGTCCCCGTCCCCTAACCCTAAACCTAACCCTTACCCGAAGCCTTACCCTCACCTGTCCGCTAATCCTAACCCGTACTCTAACACTAACCCGTACCCTAACACGTACGCTCACCCTAATCCGTTGTCGTACCCTAACCTGTACCCTAAACCGTCCCCGTCCCCGTCCCCGTCCCCTAACCCTAACCCTAACCCTAACCCTTACCCGAAGCCTTACCCTTACCCGTCCCCTAATCCTAACCCGTATGCTAACACTAACCCGTACCCTAACACGTACGCTCACCCTAAACCGTTGTCGTACCCTAACCTGTACCCTAAACCGTCCCCGTCCCCTAACCCTAACCCTAACCGTAACCCTAACCCTAACCCTAACCCTAACCCGAAGCCTTACCCTCACCCGTTCCCTAATCCTAACCCGTACGCTAACACTAACCCGTACCCTAACACGTACGCTCACCCTAAACCGTTGTCGTACACTAACCTGTACCCTAAACCGTCCCCGTCCCCTAACCCTAACCCTAACCCTAACCCTAACCCTTACCCGAAGCCTTACACTCACCCGTCCCCTAATCCTAACCCGTACGCTAACACTAACCCGTACCCTAACACGTACGCTCACCCTAAACCGTTGTCGTACCCTAACTTGTACCCGAAACCGTCCCCGTCCCCTTCCCCTAACCCTAACCCTAACCCTAACCCTAACCCTTACCCGAAGCCTTACACTCACCCGTCCGCTAATCCTAATCCGTACGCTAACACTAACCTGTACCATAACACGTACGCTCACCCTAAACCGTTGTCGTACCCTAACCTGTACCCTAAACCGTCCCCGTCCCCTAACCCTAACCCTAACCCTAACCCTAACCCTAACCCTTACCCGAAGCCTTACCCTCACCCGTCCTCTAATCCTAACCCGTACGCTAACACTAACCCGTACCTTAACACGTACGCTCACCCTAAACCGTTGTCGTACCCTAACCTGTACCCTATACCGTCCCCGTCCCCTAACCCTAACCCTAACCCTAACCCTAAACCTTACCGAAGCCTTACCCTCACCCGTCCCCTAATCCTAACCCGTACGCTAACACTAACCCGTACCCTAACACGTACGATCACCCTAAACCGTTGTCGTACCCTAACCTGTACCCTAAACCGTCCCCGTCCCCTAACACTAACACTAACCCTAACCCTAACCCTAACACTTACCCGAAGCCTTACCCTCACCCGTCCCCTAATCCTAACCCGTACGCTAACACTAACCCGTACCCTAACACGTACGCTCACCCTAAACCGTTGTCGTACCCTCACCTGTACCCTAAACCGTCCCCGTCCCCGTCTCCGTCCCCTAACACTAACCCTAACCCTAACCCGAAGCCTTACCCTCAACGTTCCCTAATCCTAACCCGTACGCTAACACTAACCCGTACCCTAACACTTACGCCCACCCTAAACCGTTGTCATACCCTAACCTGTACCCTAAACCGTCCCAGTCCCCTAACCCTAACCCTAACCCTAAACCTAACCCTTACCCGAAACCTTACCCTCACCCGTCCCCTAATCCTAACCCGTACGCTAACACTAACCCGTACCCTAACACGTACGCTCACCCTAAACCGTTGTCGTACCCTCACCTGTACCCTAAACCGTCCCCGTTCCCTAACCCTAACCCTAATCCTAACCCTAACCCTAACCCTTACCCGAAGCCTTACCCTCACGCGTCCCCTAATCCTAACCCGTACGCTAACACTAACCCGTACCCTAACATGTACGCTCACCCAAAACCGTTGTCGTACCCTAACCTGTACCCTAAACCGTCCCCTAACCCTAACCCTAACCCTAACCCTAACCCTAACCCTTACCCGAAGCCTTACCCTCACCCATCCCATAATCCTAACCCGTACGCAAACACTAACCCGGTACCCTACCACGTACGCTCATTCTAAACCGTTGTCGTACCCTAACCTGTACCCTAAACCGTCCCCGTCTCCGTCCCCTAACCCTAACCCTAACCCTAACCCTAACCCTTACCCGAAGCCTTACCCAAACCCGTCCCCTAATCCTAACCCGTACGCTAACAATAACCCGTACCCTAACACCTATGCTCACCCTAAACCGTTGTCGTACCATAACCTGTATCCTAAACCGTCACCGTCCCCTAACCCTAACCCTAAACCTAACCCTAACCTTAACCCTAACCCTTACCCGAAGCCTTACCCTCACCCGTCCCCTAATCCTAACCCGTACGCTAACACTAACGCGTACCCTAACACGTACGCTCACCCTAAACCGTTGTCATACCCTAACCTGTACCCTAAACCGTCCCCGTCCCCTAACCCTAACCCTAACCCTAACCCTAACCCTTACCCGAAGCCTTACCCTCACCCGTCCCCTAACACTAAGCCGTACCCTAACACGTACGCTCAACCTAAACCGTTGTCGTACCCTTACCTGTACCCTAAACCGTCCCCGTCCCCTAACCCTAACCCTAACCCTAACCCTAACCCTAACCCTTACCCGAAGCCTTACCCTCACCCGTCCCCTAATCCTAACCCGTACGCTAACACTAACCCGTACCCTAAAACGTACACTCACCCTAAACCGTTGTCGTACCCTAACCTGTACCCTAAACCGTCCCCGTACCCTAACCCTAACCCTAACCCTAACGCTAACCTTACCCGAAGCCTTACCCTCACCCGTCCTCTAATCCTAACCCGTACGCTAACACTAACCCGTACCCTAACAGGTACGCTCACCCTAAACCGTTGTCGTACCCTAAACTGTATCCTAAACCGTCCCCGTCCCCTAACCCTAACCCTAACCATAACCCTAACCCTAAACCTTACCCGAAGCCTTACCCTCACACGTCCCCTAATCCTAACCCGTACGCTAACACTAACCCGTACCCTAACACATACGCTCACCCTAAACCGTTGTCGTACCCTAACCAGTACCCTAAACCGTCCCCGTCCCCGTCCCCTAACCCTAACCCTAACCCTAACACTAACCCTTACCCGAAGCCTTACCCTCACACGTCCCCTAATCCTAACCCGTACGCTTACACTAACCCGTAACCTAACACGTATGCTCACCCTAAACCGTTGTCGTACCCTAACCTGTACCCTAAACCGTCCCCGTCCCCGTCACCTAACCCTAACCCTAACCCTAACCCTAGCCCTAACCCTTACCCGAAGCCTTACCCTCACCCGTCCCCTAATCCTAACCCGTACTCTAACACTAACCCGTACCCTAACACGTACGCTCAACCTAAACCGTTGTCGTACCATAACCTGTACCCTAAACCGTCCCCGTCCCCTAACGCTACCCCTAACCCTAACCCTAACCCTAACCCTAACCCTTACCCGAAGCCTTACCCTCACCCGTCCCATAATCCTAACCCGTACGCTACCACTAACCCGTACCCTAACACGTACGCTCACCCTAAACCGTTGTCGTATCCTAACCTGTACCCTAAACCGTCCCCGTCCCCTAACCCTAACCCTAACCCTATCCCTAACCCTAACCCTTACCCGAAGCCTTACCCTTACCCGTCCCCTAATCCTAACCCGTACGCTAACACTAACCCTTACCCTAACACGTACGCTCACCCTAAACCGTTGTCGTACCCTAACCTGTACCCTAAACCGTCCCCGTCCCCGTCCGCTAAACCTAACCCTAACCCTAACCCTAACCCTAACCTGAAGCCTTACACTCACCCGTCCCCTAATCCTAACCCGTACGCTAACACTAACCCGTACCCTAACACATAAGCTCACCCTAAACCGTTGTCGTACCCTAACCTGTACCCTAAAACGTCCCCGTCCCCGAACCCTAACCCTAACCCTAACCCTAACCCTAACCCTTACCCGAAGCCTTACCCTCACCCGTAACCTACTCCTAACCCGTACGCTGCCACTAACCCGTACCCTAACACGTACGCTCACCGTAAACCGTTGTCGTACCCTAAACTGTACCCTAAACCGTCCCCGTCCCCGTCCCCTAACCCTAACCCTAACCCTAACCCTAACCCTTACCCGAAGCCTTACCCTCACCCGTCCCCTAATCCTAACCCGTACGCTAACACTAACCCGTACCCTAACACGTACGCTCACACTAAACCGTTGTCGTACCATAACCTGTACCCTAAACCATCCAGGTCCCCTAACAATAACCCTAACCCTAACCCTAACTTTAACCCTTACCCGAAGCCTTACGCTCACCCGTCCCCTAAACCTAACCCGTACGCTAACACTAACCCGTACCCTAACACCTACGCTCACCCTAAAGCGTTGTCGTACCCTAACCTGTACCCTAACCCGTCCCCGTCCCCGTCCCCTAACCCTAAACCTAACCCTTACCCAAAGCGTTACCCTCACCCGTCCGCTATTCCTAACCCGTACTCTAACACTAACCCGTACCCTAACACGTACGCTCACCCTAAACCGTTGTCGTACCCTAACCTGTACCCTAAACCGTCCCCGTCCCCGTCCCCGTCCCCTAACCCTAACCCTAACCCTAACCCTTACCCGAAGCCTTACCCTCATCCGTCCCCTAATCCTAACCCGTACGCCAACACTAACCCGTACCCTAACACGTACGCTCACCCTAAACCGTTGTCGTACCCTAACCTGAACCCTATACCGTCCCCGTCCCCTAACCCTAACCCTAACTCTAACCCTAACCTAACCCTTAGCCGAAGCCTTACCCTCACCCATCCCCTAATCCTAACCTGTACGCTAACACTAACCCGTACCCTAACACGTACGTTCACCTTAAACCGTTGTCGTACCCTAACCTGTACCCTAAACCGTCTCCGTCTCCTAACCCTAACCCTAACCCTAACCCTAACCCTAACCCTAACCGTAACCCGAAGACTTACCCTCACCTGTTCCCTAATCCTAACCCGTACGCTAACACTAACCCGTACCCTCACACGTACGCTCACCCTAAACCGTTGTCATACCCTAACCTGCACCCTAAACCGTCCCCGTCCCCTAACCCTAACCCTAACCCTAACCCTAACCCTTACCCGAAGCCTTACCCTCATCCGTCCCCTAATCCTAACCCGTACGCTAACACTAACCCGTACCCTAACACGTACGCTCACCCTAAACCGTTTTCGTACCCTAACCTGTACCCTAAACCGTCCCCTAACCCTAACCCTAACCCTAACCCTAACCCTAACCCTAACCCTTACCCGAAGCCTTACCCACACCCGTCCCCTAATCCTAACCCGTACGCTAACACTAACCCGTACCCTAACACGTACGCTCACCCTAAACCGTTGTCGTACCCTAACCTGTACCCTAAACCGTCCCCGTCTCCGTCCCCATCCCCTAACCCTAACCCTAACCCTAACCCTTACCCGAAGCCTTACCCTCACCCGTCCCCTAATCCTAACCCATACGCTAACACTAACCCATACCCTAACACGTACGCTCACCCTAAACCGTTGTCGTACCCTAACCTGTACCCTAAACCGTCCCCGTCCCCTAATCCTAATCCTAACCGTAACCCTAACCTAACCCTTACCTGAAGCCTTACCCTCACCCGTCCCCTAATCCTAACCCGTACGCTAACACTAAATCGTACCCTAACACATACGCTCACCCTAAACCGTTGTCGTACCCTAACCTGTACCCTAAACCGTCCCTGTCCCCTAACCCTAACCCTAACCCTAACCCTAACGCTAACCCTAACCCTAACCCTTACCCGAAGCCTTACCCTCACCCGTCCCCTAATCCTAACCCGTACGCTAACACTAACCCGTACCATAACACGTACGCTCACCATAAACCGTTGTGGTACCCTAACCTGTACCCTAAACTGTCCCCGTCCCCTAACCCTAAACTTAACACTAACCCTAACCCTAACCCTTACCCGAAGCCTTACCCTCACCCGTCCCCAATCCTAACCCGTACGCTAACACTAACCCGTACCCTAACACGTACGCTCACCCTAAACCGTTGTCGTATCCTAACCTGTACCCTAAACCATCCCCGTCCCCTAACCCTAACCCTAACCCTAACCCTAACCCTTACCCGAAGCCTTAACCTCAACCGTCCCCTAATCCTAACCCGTACGCTAACACTAACCCGTACCCTAACACGTACGCTCACCCTAAACCGCTGTCGTGCCCTAACCTGTTCAATAAACCGTCCCCGTCCCCTAACCCTAACCCTAACCCTAACCCTAACCCTTACCCGAAGCCTTACCCTCACCCATCCCCTAATCCTAACCCGTACGCTAACACTAACCCGTACCCTAACACGTGCGCTCACCCTAAACCGTTGTCGTACCATAACCTGTACCCTAAACAGTCCCCGTACCCTAACCCTAACCCTAACCCTCACCCTAACCCTTACCCGAAGCCTTACCCTCACCCGTCACCTAAACCTAACCCGTACGCTAACACTAACCCGTACCCTAACACGTACGCTCACCCTAAACGGTTCTCGTACCCTAACCTGTAACCTAAACCGTCCCCGTCCCCGTCCCCTACCCCTAACCCTAACCCTAACCCTTACCCGAAGCCTTACCCTCACCCGTCCGCTAATCCTAAACCGTACGCTAACACTAACCCGTACCCTAAGACGTACGCTCACCCTTAACCGTTGTCGTACCCTAACCTGTACCCTAAACCGTCCCCGTCCCCGTCACCGTCCCCTAACCCTAACCCTAACCCTAACCCTAACCCTTACCCGAAGCCTTACCCTCAACCGTCCCATAATCCTAACCCGTACGCTAACACTAACCCGTACCCTAACACGTACGCTCACCTTAAACTGTTGTCGTACCCTAACCTGTACCCTAAACCGTCCCCGTCCTCTAACCCTAACCCTAACCCTAACCCTAACCCTAACCCTTACCCGAATCCTTACCCTCACCCGTACCCTAATCCTATCCCGTACGCTAACACTAACCCGTACCCTAACACGTACGCTCATACCCTAACAAGTACGCTCACCCTAAACTGTTGTCGTACACTAACCTGTACCCTAAACCGTACCCGTCCCCGTCCCCTAACCCTAACCCTAACACTAACCCTAACCCTTGCCCGAAGCCTTACCCTCACCCGTCCCCTAATCCTAACCCGTACGCTAACACTAACCCATACCCTAACACGTACGCTCACCCTAAACATTTGTCGTACCCTAACCTGTATCCTAAACCGTCCCCGTCCCCGTCCCCTAACCCTAACCCTAACCCTAACCCTAACCTTAACCCTTACCAAAGCCTTACCCTCACCCGTCCCCTAATCCTGACCCATACGCTAACACTAATCCGTACCCTAACACGTACGCTCACCCTAAACCGTTGTCGTACCCTAACCTGTACCCTAAACCATCCCCGTCCCAGTCCCCGTCCCCTAACCCTAACCCTAACCCTAACCCTTACCCGAAGCCTTACACTCACCCGTCCCCTAATCCTAACCCGTACGCTAACACTAACCCGTACCCTAACACGTACGCTCACCCGAAACCGTTGTCGTACCCTAACCTGTACCCTAAACCGTCCCCGTCCCCTAACCCTAACCCTAACCCTAACCCTAACCCTAACGCTTACCCGAAGCCTTACCCTCACCCGTCCCCTAATCCTAACCCGTACGCTAACACTAACCCGTACCCTAACACGTACGCTCACCCTAAACCGTTGTCGTAACCTAACCTGTACCCTAAACCGTCGCCGTCCCCGTCCCCGTCCCCTAAACCTAACCCTAACCCTAACCCTAACCCTTACCCGAAGCCTTACCCTCACCCGTCCCCTAATCCTAACCCGTACGCTAACACTAACCCGTACCCTAACACGTACGCTCACCCTAAACCGTTGTCGTACCCTAACCTGTACCCTAAACCGTCCCCGTCCCCTAACCCTAACCCTAACCCTAACCCTAACCCTAACCCTTACCCGAAGCCTTACCCTCACCCGTCCCCTAATCCTAACCCGTACGCTAACACTAACCCGTACCCTAACACGTACGCTCACCCTAAACCGTTGTCGTACCCTAACCTGTACCCTAAACCGTCCCTGTCCCCTAACCCTAACCCTAACCCTAACCCTAACCCTAACCCTTACCCGAAGCCTTACCCTCACCCGTCCCCTAATCCTAACCCGTACGCTAACACTAACCCGTACCCTAACACGTACGCTCACCCTAAACCGTTGTCGTACACTAACCTGTACCCTAAACCGTCCCCGTCCCCTAACCCTAACCCTAACCCTATCCCTAACCCTTACCCGAAGTCTTCCCCTCACCCGTCCCCGAATCCTAACCCATACGCTAACACTAACCCGTACCCTAACACGTACGCTCACCCGAAACCGTTGTCGTACCCTAACCTGTATCCTAAACCGTCCCCGTCCCCTAACCCTAACCCTAACACTAACCCTAACCCTAACCCTTACCCGAAGCCTTACCCTCACCCGTCCCCTAATCCTAACCCGTACGCTAACACTAACCCGTACCCTAACACGTACACTCACCCTAAACTGTTGTCGTACCCTAAGCTGTACCCTAAACCGTCCCCGTCCCCTAACCCTAACCCTAACCCTAACCCTTACCCGAAGCCTTACCCTCACCCGTCCCCTAATCCTAACCCGTACGCTAACACTAACCCATACCCTAACACGTACGCTCACCCTAAACCGTTGTCGTAACCTAACCTGTACCCTAAACCGTCCCCGTCCCCTAATCCTAATCCTAACCGTAACCCTAACCTAACCCTTACCCGAAGCCTTACCCTCACCCGTCCCCTAATCCTAACCCGTACGCTAACACTAAACCGTACCCTAACACATACGCTCACCCTAAACCGTTGTCGTACCCTAACCTGTACCCTAAACCGTCCCTGTCCCCTAACCCTAACCCTAACCCTAACCCTAACGCTAACCCTAACCCTAACCCTTACCCGAAGCCTTACCCTCACCCGTCCCCTAATCCTAACCCGTACGCTAACACTAACCCGTACAATAACACGTACGCTCACCCTAAACCGTTGTTGTACCCTAACCTGTACCCTAAACTGTCCCCGTCCCCTAACCCTAAACTTAACACTAACCCTAACCCTAACCCTACCCGAAGCCTTACCCTCACCCGTCCCCAATCCTAACCCGTACGCTAACACTAACCCGTACCCTAACACGTACGCTCACCCTAAACCGTTGTCGTATCCTAACCTGTACCCTAAACCATCCCCGTCCCCTAACCCTAACCCTAACCCTAACCCTAACCCTTACCCGAAGCCTTAACCTCAACCGTCCCCTAATCCTAACCCGTACGCTAACACTAACCCGTACCCTAACACGTACGCTCACCCTAAACCGCTGTCGTGCCCTAACCTGTTCAATAAACCGTCCCCGTCCCCTAACCCTAACCCTAACCCTAACCCTAACCCTTACCCGAAGCCTTACCCTCACCCATCCCCTAATCCTAACCCGTACGCTAACACTAACCCGTACCCTAACACGTGCGCTCACCCTAAACCGTTGTCGTACCATAACCTGTACCCTAAACAGTCCCCGTACCCTAACCCTAACCCTAACCCTCACCCTAACCCTTACCCGAAGCCTTACCCTCACCCGTCACCTAAACCTAACCCGTACGCTAACACTAACCCGTACCCTAACACGTACGCTCACCCTAAACGGTTCTCGTACCCTAACCTGTAACCTAAACCGTCCCCGTCCCCGTCCCCTAACCCTAACCCTAACCCTAACCCTTACCCGAAGCCTTACCCTCACCCGTCCGCTAATCCTAAACCGTACGCTAACACTAACCCGTACCCTAAGACGTACGCTCACCCTTAACCGTTGTCGTACCCTAACCTGTACCCTAAACCGTCCCCGTCCCCGTCACCGTCCCCTAACCCTAACCCTAACCCTAACCCTAACCCTTACCCGAAGCCTTACCCTCAACCGTCCCATAATCCTAACCCGTACGCTAACACTAACCCGTACCCTAACACGTACGCTCACCTTAAACTGTTGTCGTACCCTAACCTGTACCCTAAACCGTCCCCGTCCCCTAACCCTAACCCTAACCCTAACCCTAACCCTAACCCTTACCCGAATCCTTACCCTCACCCGTACCCTAATCCTATCCCGTACGCTAACACTAACCCGTACCCTAACACGTACGCTCATACCCTAACAAGTACGCTCACCCTAAACTGTTGTCGTACACTAACCTGTACCCTAAACCGTACCCGTCCCCGTCCCCTAACCCTAACCCTAACACTAACCCTAACCCTTGCCCGAAGCCTTACCCTCACCCGTCCCCTAATCCTAACCCGTACGCTAACACTAACCCATACCCTAACACGTACGCTCACCCTAAACATTTGTCGTACCCTAACCTGTATCCTAAACCGTCCCCGTCCCCGTCCCCTAACCCTAACCCTAACCCTAACCCTAACCTTAACCCTTACCAAAGCCTTACCCTCACCCGTCCCCTAATCCTGACCCATACGCTAACACTAATCCGTACCCTAACACGTACGCTCACCCTAAACCGTTGTCGTACCCTAACCTGTACCCTAAACCATCCCCGTCCCAGTCCCCGTCCCCTAACCCTAACCCTAACCCTAACCCTTACCCGAAGCCTTACACTCACCCGTCCCCTAATCCTAACCCGTACGCTAACACTAACCCGTACCCTAACACGTACGCTCACCCGAAACCGTTGTCGTACCCTAACCTGTACCCTAAACCGTCCCCGTCCCCTAACCCTAACCCTAACCCTAACCCTAACCCTAACGCTTACCCGAAGCCTTACCCTCACCCGTCCCCTAATCCTAACCCGTACGCTAACACTAACCCGTACCCTAACACGTACGCTCACCCTAAACCGTTGTCGTAACCTAACCTGTACCCTAAACCGTCGCCGTCCCCGTCCCCGTCCCCTAAACCTAACCCTAACCCTAACCCTAACCCTTACCCGAAGCCTTACCCTCACCCGTCCCCTAATCCTAACCCGTACGCTAACACTAACCCGTACCCTAACACGTACGCTCACCCTAAACCGTTGTCGTACCCTAACCTGTACCCTAAACCGTCCCCGTCCCCTAACCCTAACCCTAACCCTAACCCTAACCCTAACCCTTACCCGAAGCCTTACCCTCACCCGTCCCCTAATCCTAACCCGTACGCTAACACTAACCCGTACCCTAACACGTACGCTCACCCTAAACCGTTGTCGTACCCTAACCTGTACCCTAAACCGTCCCTGTCCCCTAACCCTAACCCTAACCCTAACCCTAACCCTAACCCTTACCCGAAGCCTTACCCTCACCCGTCCCCTAATCCTAACCCGTACGCTAACACTAACCCGTACCCTAACACGTACGCTCACCCTAAACCGTTGTCGTACACTAACCTGTACCCTAAACCGTCCCCGTCCCCTAACCCTAACCCTATCCCTAACCCTTACCCGAAGTCTTCCCCTCACCCGTCCCCGAATCCTAACCCATACGCTAACACTAACCCGTACCCTAACACGTACGCTCACCCGAAACCGTTGTCGTACCCTAACCTGTATCCTAAACCGTCCCCGTCCCCTAACCCTAACCCTAACACTAACCCTAACCCTAACCCTTACCCGAAGCCTTACCCTCACCCGTCCCCTAATCCTAACCCGTACGCTAACACTAACCCGTACCCTAACACGTACACTCACCCTAAACCGTTGTCGTACCCTAAGCTGTACCCTAAACCGTCCCCGTCCCCTAACCCTAACCCTAACCCTAACCCTTACCCGAAGCCTTACCCTCACCCGTCCCCTAATCCTAACCCGTACGCTAACACTAACCCGTACCCTAACACGTACGCTCACCCTAAACAGTTGTCGTACCCTAACCTGTACCCTAAGCCGTCCCCGTCCCCTAACCCTAACCCTAACCCTAACCCTAACCCTTACCCGAAGCCTTACCCTCACCCGTCCCCTAATCCTAACCCGTACGCTAACACTATCCCGTACCCTAACACGTACGCTCACCCTAAACCGTTATCGTACCCTAACCTGTACCCTAAACCGTCCCCGTCCCCGTCCCCTAACCCTAACCCTAACCCTAACCCTAACCCTTACCCGAAGCCTTACCCTCACCCGTGCCTCATCCTAATCCGTACGCCAACACTAACCCGTACCCTAACATGTACGCTCACCCTAAACCGTTGTCGTACCCTAACCTGTACCCTAAACCGTCCCCGTCCCCGTCCCCTAACCCTAACCCTAACCCTAACCCTAAACCTTACCCGAAGCCTTACCCTCACCTGTCCCCTTATCCTAACACGTACGCTAACACTAACCCGTACCCTAACACGTACGCTCATCCTAAACCGTTGTCGTACCATAACCTGTACCCTAAACCGTCCCCATCCCCGTCCCCTAACCCTAACCCTAACCCTAACCCTAACCCTTACCCGAAGCCTTACCCTCACCTGTCCCCTAATCCTAACCCGTACGCTAACACTAACCCGTACCATAACACGTACGCTCACCCTAAACCGTTGTCGTACCCTAAGCTGTACCCTAAACCGTCCCCGTCCCCTAACCCTAACCCTAACCCTAACCCTTACCCGAAGCCTTACCCTCACCCGTCCCCTAATCCTAACCCGTACGCTAACACTAACCCATACCCTAACACGTACGCTCACCCTAAACCGTTGTCGTACCCTAACCTGTACCCTAAACCGTCCCCGTCCCCTAATCCTAATCCTAACCGTAACCCTAACCTAACCCTTACCCGAAGCCTTACCCTCACCCGTCCCCTAATCCTAACCCGTACGCTAACACTAAACCGTACCCTAACACATACGCTCACCCTAAACCGTTGTCGTACCCTAACCTGTACCCTAAACCGTCCCTGTCCCCTAACCCTAACCCTAACCCTAACCCTAACGCTAACCCTAACCCTAACCCTTACCCGAAGCCTTACCCTCACCCGTCCCCTAATCCTAACCCGTACGCTAACACTAACCCGTACCATAACACGTACGCTCACCCTAAACCGTTGTGGTACCCTAACCTGTACCCTAAACTGTCCCCGTCCCCTAACCCTAAACTTAACACTAACCCTAACCCTAACCCTTACCCGAAGCCTTACCCTCACCCATCCCCTAATCCTAACCCGTACGCTAACACTAACCCGTACCCTAACACGTGCGCTCACCCTAAACCGTTGTCGTACCATAACCTGTACCCTAAACAGTCCCCGTACCCTAACCCTAACCCTAACCCTCACCCTAACCCTTACCCGAAGCCTTACCCTCACCCGTCACCTAAACCTAACCCGTACGCTAACACTAACCCGTACCCTAACACGTACGCTCACCCTAAACGGTTCTCGTACCCTAACCTGTAACCTAAACCGTCCCCGTCCCCGTCCCCTAACCCTAACCCTAACCCTAACCCTTACCCGAAGCCTTACCCTCACCCGTCCGCTAATCCTAAACCGTACGCTAACACTAACCCGTACCCTAAGACGTACGCTCACCCTTAACCGTTGTCGTACCCTAACCTGTACCCTAAACCGTCCCCGTCCCCGTCACCGTCCCCTAACCCTAACCCTAACCCTAACCCTAACCCTTACCCGAAGCCTTACCCTCAACCGTCCCATAATCCTAACCCGTACGCTAACACTAACCCGTACCCTAACACGTACGCTCACCTTAAACTGTTGTCGTACCCTAACCTGTACCCTAAACCGTCCCCGTCCCCTAACCCTAACCCTAACCCTAACCCTAACCCTAACCCTTACCCGAATCCTTACCCTCACCCGTACCCTAATCCTAACCCGTACGCTAACACTAACCCGTACCCTAACACGTACGCTCATACCCTAACACGTACGCTCACCCTAAACTGTTGTCGTACACTAACCTGTACCCTAAACCGTACCCGTCCCCATCCCCTAACCCTAACCCTAACACTAACCCTAACCCTTACCCGAAGCCTTACCCTCACCCGTCCCCTAATCCTAACCCGTACGCTAACACTAACCCATACCCTAACACGTACGCTCACCCTAAACATTTGTCGTACCCTAACCTGTATCCTAAACCGTCCCCGTCCCCGTCCCCTAACCCTAACCCTAACCCTAACCCTAACCTTAACCCTTACCAAAGCCTTACCCTCACCCGTCCCCTAATCCTGACCCATACGCTAACACTAATCCGTACCCTAACACGTACGCTCACCCTAAACCGTTGTCGTACCCTAACCTGTACCCTAAACCATCCCCGTCCCAGTCCCCGTCCCCTAACCCTAACCCTAACCCTAACCCTTACCCGAAGCCTTACACTCACCCGTCCCCTAATCCTAACCCGTACGCTAACACTAACCCGTACCCTAACACGTACGCTCACCCGAAACCGTTGTCGTACCCTAACCTGTACCCTAAACCGTCCCCGTCCCCTAACCCTAACCCTAACCCTAACCCTAACCCTAACGCTTACCCGAAGCCTTACCCTCACCCGTCCCCTAATCCTAACCCGTACGCTAACACTAACCCGTACCCTAACACGTACGCTCACCCTAAACCGTTGTCGTAACCTAACCTGTACCCTAAACCGTCGCCGTCCCCGTCCCCGTCCCCTAAACCTAACCCTAACCCTAACCCTAACCCTTACCCGAAGCCTTACCCTCACCCGTCCCCTAATCCTAACCCGTACGCTAACACTAACCCGTACCCTAACACGTACGCTCACCCTAAACCGTTGTCGTACCCTAACCTGTACCCTAAACCGTCCCCGTCCCCTAACCCTAACCCTAACCCTAACCCTAACCCTAACCCTTACCCGAAGCCTTACCCTCACCCGTCCCCTAATCCTAACCCGTACGCTAACACTAACCCGTACCCTAACACGTACGCTCACCCTAAACCGTTGTCGTACCCTAACCTGTACCCTAAACCGTCCCTGTCCCCTAACCCTAACCCTAACCCTAACCCTAACCCTAACCCTTACCCGAAGCCTTACCCTCACCCGTCCCCTAATCCTAACCCGTACGCTAACACTAACCCGTACCCTAACACGTACGCTCACCCTAAACCGTTGTCGTACACTAACCTGTACCCTAAACCGTCCCCGTCCCCTAACCC